>NW_006203620.1:396803-402323 GCF_000334495.1 Tupaia belangeri chinensis
GCAGGAATTGGAAAAAAGTATAACTAGAGAACAAAGAGAAGCTGCTACTGAATTTGCATCTGTACCCTGTAGAGCTTCTTGAAGACCTACTGATGAGTCAAACTGAACTCAAGATCCACTTTTGAGAGCATCATGAGAAAAAGTATATGACCTGAAAGATAAAATGTTATTAAGACTGGATTGTTTACACCCCTTTTAATGGTTTTCCATTAAATATATGTCATCATGAAAAAAACATAATGAAAAAACATTCAGCCATAAAAAAAAGAAGAAAATCCTGCCATTTGTAACACCATGATTGAGCCTGGACAACATTATATTAAACGAAATGAATCAGGCATGGAAAAAAAAATACTACATGATCTTACTTAAACGTGGAATCTAAAACAGTTGGTCAGAAGTAGAGAGTACAATGGAGGTACAGAAGATAGAGGTGGTCAGCAGAAGGGAAGGAGATAGGGAGAACCTAGTCAAAAAGATACAAAACTATACTTAGGAAAAATAAATTTTAGGACCAGCAGATGGCATAATGTTTATGTTGCTGGACTCCCACATAGTCAACCACGGTTTAAGTCCCAGACCAGGTGACTTAAAACTCACTCTGGGCACATGTGTGTGCTTGTTGTAATAGCTATGTCGCTGGACTCCCATGTAGTCGAAGGTAGTTCAAGTCTCGGACCCAGTGGCTTAAACTCACGCTGGGCATGTATGTGTGCGTGCATGCCCAAGATCCCAAGAGGAGAAAGGACTGCAGCATGGCCATCCCCCCAGGGGGTGATTTCTTGCTTTCTGTCTCTCTGGTGAGTACATGTACCCTGTAGCAAAAATCTCTCTCTCTAAAACAAACAAACAAACAAAAAAACAAACAAAAAACCAAATTTCAGAGACCTGTTGTATGACAAGGTGACTACAGGTAATGATATATATAAGTATTATTGAAAAATGCAAACAGGGTAGATATAATATGTTCTTACCACAAAAATGTTTACTATATGATGCAATGCAGTAGTTAATTAGCTAGATTTAGACATTCTACAATGTATATGTACTTCAAAACATGTACATGACAACATACTATATTATCTCATAATGTAAATAAACAAAAAGACAACGAGATAGAAAACAAAAGAAAAAAAAAAGATGATAAAATTAGAGGATAAAGGCAGGTGGTCCAAAAGTGATATAAAAGTATTCCTAGACATGTGCCTAGGCACGCATGTGCACACACACACACACACACACAGACACACACACAACTTAGGGTGTGTGTGAAGGCTGTCCTATGAGAAAAATGAATAAAAAAGATAAATATTCCTCAGAAGTAATGGGCAGAGATCTCCACATTGAATGGGCTCACCCCAAGTACATACAATTATAAATAATAGAAGATTCACACTAGGGCATATGATTATGAAGTATCAGAACACCAGAAATTAAAACAATAACTTGAAAAATTTAGAGAGATAAAATAGTTCATATACAAAGGAATGGGAATCAAGGCAGCAAGAAGACAATGGAGCAAAGACTGCAAAGCATTAAGAATAACAATTTTCAATTCAGAATTCTAGAATATGCCAAGCTACCTATCAAGGGAGAGGTTAGAATAAAGACATATTCAGACTCACAAAAACAGTCTTCTAGAGCAGGACCCACAGCCTAGTAGCTAAGAGAGCTGGATCCTACAATTTGAATCTTAGCCCTGGCAACTTGAAAAACACACTGGGCACATGTGCGTGCATGCCCCAAATCCCAATAGGATGGATAAATGGAGAAGGAATTATAGTGTGACCACTTCCTGTTAAGGGGTGCAGTCTCCCTTGTTTTCTCTGTTACTCTCTGGTGAGTGTACTCACCTTCTGACAAATAAAAAAAAAAGTCTCAAAATTTACCTTCTATTCAGCTTTCTCAGGTAGCTGCTGGATGATGTGCTCTACCCAAATGAATGAGTAAACCAGAAGAAAGACAGACATGAGAACAGGATCCAGCACAGAAAAAACACAAAGGTCATGCCCAGTCTGATAGTAAAGGGAAGTCTTTGGGAGCAAACTGTCTAAACTTCAGCACAAAGATAAAGGCTCTAAGTATGCCTGCAAGATCTAAATATAGATAGGTAGAGAGAAAGAGAGAGAGAGAGAGAGATTGTACTTTACAGTATTTGAGAGGATTTTTTATAGCGTTATCAGAGTTTAAGGGAAGATTTACTAATAGGTACTCAGAAAATTAATAAAAAAGAGAGGCATTTTAAAATTCAGGGAGAAATAAAGTTTCCCAAGAAGAAAAGGTAAATCATAAAACAATATGTAGGTCAGCTGTGAATATTTCCATAGTTATAATAATGTAAATGTGGATGGGGTTGGCAGGTGGCATGGTGGTTAAGGGTGCTGGACTCCCACATGGCCAACATGGCCAACCACAGTTTGAATCCCGGACCTGGCAGCTTGTTTTCTCACTTTCTCTCTCCCTCTCTCTCTCTCTCTGTCCTTCTCTGGTAAAAAAAATTTAAAAATAAATTAAGTTAAAAATAAAACTTAAAAAAAAATGTAAACGTAGATGTAAAATGTGAAACTGTTCTATACACTGGGGAGAGAATGTGGATATAAAAATACTAAATCGTCTTCTCTGGTAGGAAGTCTACAGATTAAATCTCAAATAAAAGGATCAAGAAAGAGCAATATATTGAGTTTTAACTGTATTCGTGCTGGGAAAAGCAAGGTTGTACATTTTAAAGATGTATAGTGATTAATTGTAAATTAAAAACATTTTCTTAAGATAACCCCCCACACACAAAAGAATAAAGAGCAATATACCATTTTCTATAGATAAATGAAAACAAATGCCAGAAATAAAAAAACAACTAAAGTTGGGGATGGTGGTAGGACTTGGAGACGAAGAGGGTATAACATGGGCTGCTGTTTGATGTGGTCTCATAAAACTATGATATTTTTTAAAGTATGTATACTTACTAAATTTTTAAAAATTAACATTTACAAAAGGTTATAAAACAAATATACTATTTGGTATGAGAGTTAATTTTCAATCTATTTAACTTCCCAATCAGTGTTCCAGTAAAGTTCAGTCAGACTTTCCTGCTAACTTCAAATTCCTTTTCCTGAAACTCTCTTAGCAGTGCTCTCCACTGCCCCTGTTCTCTGGATACCTTGCCAGACACATCTTCCATGCACACCACTTCTTCCATCAATTCCTTAAATGCTGGTGTTCAGGGATCCATCCTCAACCTCCTAGTCTCACTCACACTGTCTTCCAAGGTCAGCCCTTCTATCTTTGTGTTTTTAATTATCCCCAAGCTATAGTACAGTCCAGGCCTCTCCCATAAGGTCGGGACTAATGAACAGAACCACCTGGCTACACATTCTAACTTTGATTTTTCAACAAACATGTCAAACTATGTGAGTTCCAAACCAATTTCATCATAATCTTGTATAAGCTGGCTCTTCCTCCTGTATTTCCAGCGTAATCAGTAGTGACAGCTACCTTATCTTCTGAGTTACAAATCTTGGACCATCCTAGAGTCCATTTACCTTACCTGCATTACCCACTTGTCAAAACTCACCAGTTTTGCTTTCTTAATGTTTCCTGATTCCCTGGTCCAGGTCCTCATTCACTCCCACCACACCTTACTCCCATCTAAGCATCTACTAAAGTCATCTTAAAATGGCTTCCTGCCTCAGTCCAGTCCCCTTCAAATGCATCTTTGGCATGGCCCCCAGAGTGAATTCATCTATCTGAAATATAAACCTAACTACATCACTAATCTGATAAAATCTGACAATGTTTCCCCATTGCACACATGATTAAGTCCAAATTCCTGAACATGACACACAAGCTAATATATGACTTGTCCTATGTTTACCTGTACATCCTCATCTTGGACTTTGCACTTTACCAGCAATACCAAACTTTTTGTAGATCTCTGCACATACCTTTTTTCACACCTCCATGCTTTTACTCATGTCACTTCTTAGCCTAGAATGCCCTCACTACTTAACTTCTAATTAATCCTTATAATGAACTTAAGTGACATGTTCATAAGGAAACCTTCCAGGACCTCCCAGTAGGAATAGATACCCTCACTTGTAATACACAATTCTTTGTTCATATCTCTATTGCTATTATGACTGCTGCCATCTCACTGGATAATGAGTTCCCTGGCAATAAGAAATGTGTCTTTCTGTATTGCTGGAGTATAACACAAAGCCTGGCACACAGGCATTGTGTTCTCTGATTGATACTAATGCATCACCTGAATCCGTTTATAGAACCAAACTATATACAAAAATTATTATCATGGTTATGGACACTATTTCCTAAGGAGTTGTTAGCTTCTACTTTGCAGGCATAAGGTTGACTATTATAACAGAACTATCCAAAGATGGACTATTCTAAACACACGCTAGATGACCACATGGTGGGGACATTGTAACATGCATAAAAACTAGATAGGCTATTCTACAATATGACATTTAAAAATCCTTCCTACATGGACATTCACCATACATATTTAAAAGGTAGGTTTTAAAAAATCCCATATTTTATTATTAAACATCTTGAAGAACCCACTGCACAAAAACATCATTAAATGACTTTTAGGGACTTTAATAGACTAGTAATTTCTTACTTACTGGCATTTGCAGCTTCTCGAATTTCTTTCAGTATTTCAGCTTCCATGGCAGGGTTATTGCAAATATCAACCCAAGATCCTTCTACCCCTTTCTGTTGCGCCAAAAGTGTCAACCTTTTCTGATTAGGAACCACAAAACTGATCACATATGATTGGTCACTTAAAAAAAGGAAAATAAAATAGAAGTTAAAAACTAAGAAAAAGCATTAATAAATGATTCAATCACAGTACTGTACAGATAATTTCAAATATATTTTCCCTTGTTTAAGTTTCATTAAGAACTACTAAAATTCACAACATTGGCATAGAAATAAAACTTTATACCAATGGAATAAAATAAAGAGCCCAGAAACAAATCCTTGTATCTATAATCAAATGTTCTTTGAGTAGGGTCCTAAGAATTCTGAATGGGAAAAGAACAATTTCTTCAACAAATGGTAATAGGAAAACTGGATATCCATATATAAAGAATAAAAGTAGATCATTATCTTACAACATATATAAAAATTGACTCAAACTAGATGAAAGACAAACATTTAAGAGCTAAAACAATAAAACTCCAAGAAGAAAACACAGAGGGAAAGTTTTATAACAATAGATATGTTCATTTTTATATATGTTGTAAGTAAAAACATAGGCAACAAAACCAAAAAAAGATAGTCCATAAAAATAAAACACATTAAGGGGCCGTCAGGTGGCATGGTGGTTAAGGATTCTGGACTCCCACATGGTGGATCACAGTTCAAGCCCTGGATCTGGCAACTTGCTTTCTCACTTTTCCTCTCTCTCTCTCATTCTGTCCCCCTCTGGTCAAATTAAAATAAAATAAATAAATAAAGTTAAATAAAATAATTTTTTAAATAAAATAAAATATATTAATA
>NW_006203620.1:402338-405601 GCF_000334495.1 Tupaia belangeri chinensis
CTTTCATAAATGTATAATTCCTCAACTGGGATGAAAATTCTAAAAAGAGTTTATGTTATACTTATGACTTTATATATACTAAAATTCTTTCCTAGTTATCCTTTTACTGTAAGTATATGAAACACAAAACACAATTTTTGAAAGTTACCTTTTGGCAAAAGCACAGATGTTGTCAATAAGTGGACAGTTCTTCAGTGCAGCTTCTACTTTCCCAAGAGAAACATATTCTCCTGCTTGTAACTTTACCAGATCTTTCTTGCGATCTGAAAGTTATGAAGAATGTTAAGTTAGCCATGGTCTGTTTTATTAAGGTATAAATGATGACTTTCTTTGAATCTCATTGCCTTAATATTTATTTAGAAAGATACTTCTTCTAAAAATTTTTCTATATATTGCTCATCCATATGCATCAGTTAAAATAAAAATTCCTAACTAAAGAAAAAATAGCTAAAAGTTATTTCCTATAAACAAAGCTTTAACATCTTATTATAAATGTAATTAAATTGTAATAAAGTTAAA
The DNA here is from genome assembly GCF_000334495.1 of Tupaia belangeri chinensis. NCBI lineage: Eukaryota > Metazoa > Chordata > Mammalia > Scandentia > Tupaiidae > Tupaia > Tupaia belangeri. The sequence continues at coordinate 402,858 of NW_006203620.1, forward strand.
GGAAGGAACAAGGACTTTGGAGCATTAGATTTTAAAGAAAGCACTACCCAATACTAGCTATAGAATCTAGAGAACGTCAGGTACTCTCTCTAACTGTTAGTTTTATCAGGGATAATGATGTTCATCTTCTTATATGCACATCATACAATGTCTGGTACAGAGAATACAGAACACATTTAACAAATGTTAATTCCTATGTTTTCCAAATTTGACATATCTTGTTAAAATTACAGTGTGCTGACCAGCAGTTGGCATAATGGCTATGTCACTGGACTCCCATGTAGTCGACCGCGGTTCAAGTCCTGGACCTGGTGGCTTAAAAACTCACATCAGGCACGTGTGTGTGCATGCCTAAGATCCCAAGAGGAGACTGGAGGATAAGGGATCGCGGCATGGTCATCTCCCCTAGGGGGTGATTTCTCAATTTTTGTCTCTCTGTCTCTCTCTGTCTTTCTGGTGAGCGCACACACCCTATAGCAAAACCTCTCAAAAAAAAAATAATTACAGTGTGCTAATAAAGTGCTGGCACGGAATGGCACAGCTTGAATAATCACTAGGTTATCCTACAGCCTTCATATAAGTGCTGATTTGCTTGCCTATAGCCTGGGAACCCACTATACAGAAACGACCTTTAATTTCAGCACAATTAAGGATTATTGAAGAAGAAGAAGAAAGAAGAAGCAAGAAGAAGAAAGAAGAAGAAGAAAAAAGAAGCAGGAAGAAGGAAGGAAGGAAGGAAGGAAGGAAGGAAGGAAGGAAGGAAGGAAGGAGTTTATTGATTGTAACTGAAACATGATTCCTGGGAATACTCTCAGCAGAACAAATTTCTATCAACAGATGAACCAACTTTTCCCACGAAACTCTTAACTGTGTTTAGGTCAGATACAGTGAGGTCCAGCAAGAGATCAAAATGGGTCACCAGAGATATGTGTAAGTCAAACTTATGGCTTGATAAGGACCTGCCTGGAATCTAGCAGTGTGGTCCTTATAACTTTTGCCTGATTAAAGTTAATAACATAAGGGTCCATTTTGGAGTCACTTTTTGAACTTGTAGATTAAATTAAATAGGCCTAATAAGAGTCATGAAACTGACATTCACAGAACAAACAAGTGTTGAAAACTATAATCATCATTTTCTAAGATTCAGGGCTAGTAAGAGCCTTATAAATGGCAACCAGGAAAAAAAAAATCCCACGCTCTCCCTTCGGTGGGGAAATAAAGGGTAAGAAAGCCCCAGTATAGGGTATATCACAGTAAACAGTTATGCAGAATCACATGTGGTTGACCAAAACATACCCCTTCTGAGCTATTTTTGTTTTCCCATGACCACTATGTTATTTTCTGCCCATCCCTGTCACCACCAAATGCTACTGCTGCTGCTGCTGCTGCTGCTGCTGCCGCCATTGCTCCTACTTCCTAAAAAAGTCCTGGGAATTCTCTGAACATCTTACATATAAACCCTTCATCTAATCCTAACAATAACCCCATGAGGTCAGCATTGTTGTCCCTCATTAATAGAGGAAGATGCTCAGGCAAGAGTTAAATAACTTGACCAAAGTTTAAACTAATGGAACTATCAACCCCAATAATGTCCTGACCGATACCACTTTTCATGTACGTTGAAATTACAAAAAACTGAAGAAACATCACAAAAAAGAGAATACACTGACCTATAATCTGTAAACATCCATCGGGATGGAATTCTCCAATATCACCAGTACAAAACCACCTTTGTCCATTTTCATCCACAGAATAATCCTCTGCTGTTTACTCTTCATTTTTAAAATAACCCATAGAGATATTCTGTCCACCAATTACGATTTCACCTCTGGGGTTTGGCTTATCATGAATTGTATAACCACCTGGAAATCATGAAAGTAAATTAGCTGTTATTCTAAAATAAAATTTAATTAATTCCTAAAGCTCATTTGTTAACATTTTCGTGCTGATGCAACTTTACATTACTTTATGGGAGAATATTAGTTTGTATTTACTCAGATTTACATGAAGAAAGTGACTGAGATTTCAAGGTCACCAGGGAAGTAACAATAATCACCACGAACAACCACCCATCCCAAACCTTCTTAATGCCCATAAAATTTCATACTTAGAACATTATTAAAGGACCAGCAGGTGGTGTGGTGGTGAAGGTGCTGGATACCCCACATTGCCAATCACAGTTTGAGTCCCAGAACTGATGGCATAAAAATCACAACAAATAGATAACTAAATGAATGTTTAAATAAATAAACAAACAAAAAAAACAAATATCATTAACGTTTAGGGCTCATTGAATTCTGTTAAGACAAAATATTTCCCAAGATAATTTGCTTGATGTTGTTACAAGTAAAGTGCTGGGCTGGCCCTGTAGTGCAGAATTAATCCCTGTGCCTCGATAGTCATATCCCACATGATTGGTCATGTTTCAAACCATGGCCCTAGTGGCATGAGAAACATGCTAGGTATAAGTACACGCATGCCCAAAATCCTGATGAGTTGTAGGAAAAAAAGACTGCAGTGTGAATACATCCCATTGAGAGGTGTTTTTTTTTTTTCTTTCTCTCTCTTCCCTCCCCTACCTCTTTCTCTCCAGTGAGCTCACACACTTTCTGACAATTAAAAAAAGTAAACTGCTAATATGCTGATATCAACACATTTCAGATTTTTTCCTAAGGATCCTTTAATCAAAATCAACAAGTAGTACCTACCTATGAAAGGCAATACCATTGAACGGGAGGGAAAGA
>NW_006203620.1:405619-416647 GCF_000334495.1 Tupaia belangeri chinensis
AATTTTATTAATCTTGCCTGTGGCCTGTCATGAATTTAAAAGTTAAATGCCAAAACAATTTGGGGCCACACGGTGGTTAAGGTTCTGGACTCCCACATGGTCGACTGCAGTTCAAGTCCCAGACCTGATGGATTTCTCTCTCTCCCTTTTCCTCTCTCTCTCTAGTGAGCACAAATGCCCTATAGCAAAATTTAAAATAATATCTATAAAATAAAATAAATAATTCAAAAAATACTGAAATAACTGACAATACTACTAAAATTTTTTTTTTTTTGCTATAGGGCATGTGCGCTCGCCAGACAGACAGAGAGAGACATAGAGACAGAAAGCGAGAAATCACCCCCCGGGGGGATGGTCACGCCGCAATCCTCTTCTCCTCCATTCTCCTCTCGGGATCTTGGGCACGCACGCACACGCGCCCAGCATGAGATTTAAGCCACTGGGTGCAGGACACGAACCACGGTCGACTACGTGGGAATCCAGCGACATAGCCATTACGCTAACTGCTGGTTCCCACTACTAAAATATTTTTATCACTCTTCACTATCTCTTTACTACTGACAGTTTACTTTAAGGAAAATATGCAAAAACCTAAATTCATAAACTGTTATAGTGGTTAGATTCTGTGTCATAAATGGTTAAAAGTAGTATTCTTTTCAGTTGGTAGCTGCTCTGTAATTTTAAAACCATTCAACATTTGGACCCAGCATGTGACATAGTGGTTAAGGTGCCGGACTCCCATATAGCTGACTGTGGCTCAAGTCCCAGACCTGGTGGCTTAAAACTCATGCCGGGCTCATGTACGTGTGTGCCCAAAATCCCGAGAGGAAAATGGAAGGAAGGGATTGTAGCATGGCCATCCTTCATTGGGGGTGATTTCTCACTTTCTATATCTCTATCTCACGCATGTGCCCTAAAAATAACTATTGAGCATTTCAATATGACAAAAATCCATCGTATACAAAACATTAAGGTCCTTCCTATCATCTAAAGGCAAGGATCATTCATAGCAAAGAAAACTCCAAATATATATTCAAAAATGGACCCACTCCTTAAAAATGACATTTAAAGCACACAACCAGAAAATAAGAAAATAAATGTACAGGCAAAAAGTCTTAGCAAGTTTTACTGTAAAAATTACTCAGGTTCCATTTCCCAATGAATAATCCATCTGATAAAACAATTTTGATTTTGATGCCCAATATACATAGATATGCCCTCCATTTCCTTCAGATTTTTATTAGAATGGCATCATCATGTAATAAAGGAGAACATCGTCCAAAGGTATAAAATACTTAGAAATTCAACTGGCTTTTAAACAAGTTTTACTATAAAAATTACTCAGGTTCCATTTCCCAATGAATAATCCATCTGATAAAACAATTTTGATTTTGATGCCCAATATACATAGATATGCCCTCCATTTCCTTCAGATTTTTATTAGAATGGCATCATCATGTAATAAAGGAGAACATCGTCCAAAGGTATAAAATACTTAGAAATTCAACTGGCTTTTAAATGTTTTTTAAAAAATATGGCTAAAAGGTAATGAATTTTCTGGGACCAGCAGTTGGCATAATGGCTACGTTGCTGGACTCCCATGTAGTTGACTGTGGTTTGAGTCCTGGACCCAGTGGCTTAAATTCACACCAGGCACATGTGCGTGTGTGCCCAAGATCCTGAGAGGAGAATGGAGAAGGGATTGCGGCGTGGTCATCCCCCCACGGGGTGATTTCTCACTTTCTGTCTCTCTGTCTCTCTCTCTGTCTTTCTGGCAAGCACATGTACCCTATAGCAAAAACCTTTCAAAAAAAAAACTTAAAATGTAATAAATTTTCAGCATATGGCTCCATCTCAAGGTAAATATTCTCTTTTAAAATTATTAATTATTCTTCCTTTATCTATGCTGTTATTTATTTAACAATCTACTATATTATAGCTAATACATGTGTTTAGTAATTATCATTATGTTCATCACAGGAAGACTAATTTACTTTTGCCCTCGGCTGATTTTTTTTTTGGTGGGGGGGAGAGATTTTCGCTATAGGGCGCATGTGCTCACCAGACAGGCGGAGAGAGAGACATAGAGACAGAAAGTGAGAAATCATCCCCTAGGGGGGATGGTCACGCCGCAATCTCTTCTCCTCCATTCTCCTCTCGGGATCCTGGGCACGCACACACACACACGCCTGGCGTGAGTTTTAAGCCACCGGGTCCGGGACGCGAACTGTGGTCGACTACGTGGGAGTCCAGCGACATAGCAATTACGCTAACTGCTGGTTCCCTGCCCTCAGCTGATTTATAAAAATTATTATCACCAAATGTGTAGAAAGTAGGCTTCTTCTAAGTGACATCCTCTTCAGTACATATTTAAAAATCAACTCAGCAAACAGCTATGCAGTTGAGTCTCAACTATGAAAATGTTTGCTGGAGTTCAGATCTAAAAAGTTGGGATATGTCTGTGTAATCAATCACTATCCCCTGAAAATCTGGGATTTCATTTCCTAGCCCAAACATCCTTACTAGTATAGTCAGGCTTCAAAGAATCCTCTCAAGGACCTACAGGTATTACTGCAGAAAAAGAAAGCACAGGGAACAAGCAATAGCAAAAAATCATTGGCCATCTCAGATAACCTAATACTTCAAAGAAATGGAAGTCTTGAGGCTCATAGTGGCTTTCAGCATATCTAGAATTACTACAGCTTTGCCATAAAATTCTTACCTTCCTGCCAATCTTTTAGCTTAATTTCACAGCAGATAAGAGGGGCTCCAACTCTGCCAGTAGTAAAGTCAGTAACTATGAGGGAAAAAAAGTAACGAACATATTAGCACATTTATTAACTACATTTCAGATTCACACCAATACCAGGAACAATGGCATTAGAGCCAAAGTCTGGAAGATGACCAAGTAAGAGGCTGTATTGAGATGCCAATCTTTTAGCTTAATTTCACAGCAGATAAGAGGGGCTCCAACTCTGCCAGTAGTAAAGTCAGTAACTATGAGGGAAAAAAAGTAACGAACATATTAGCACATTTATTAACTACATTTCAGATTCACACCAATACCAGGAACAATGGCATTAGAGCCAAAGTCTGGAAGATGACCAAGTAAGAGGCTGTATTGAGAGAGTGCAAAGTGAGAACATTTTTTAATATTTCAACAGTGCATGTTTTTTGTATTTCATTGTTATATTTTAGGTAGTTAGGTTAAAAAAAATCTATTTTAAAGGAATTGGGCTACTCCACCAATATCACCAATATTTACCTAGGGTTCTGATAAGATAGGTTTTGACAGGAATTCCTGCTCTGCTACTGATTGACTGTGTAACTTGGACAAATTAGTTAATTTCTTCATGTCTAAGCTTCCATTTTTTATCTATTAAATGGAGAAATAACAGAATCTACCTCATACAAGATGTGCTATAATAATTTCATGAAATGATATGTGAACAATTATTAACCCTTGGCACAAGCTAATAGGCGGTTGATAAAAGCTAGCTGTTATCAAACACAATGATGATGATGATTTCCTTTGCAATTTGTGATTATTGCTAGCAATAGTAATCATGTATTTAAAGACTGCCCATTATGTACCCAGCAATATATTAAATTCTATGAAGGAAACACAAAAAAATAAGGAGATCCTGACCCAGTGATCCTAAGAAGCAAACTAATTGGGAAGAAATGTATGTTACGCAATTTCGGGAATATTTAAATACTAAACACCACAGTACTGTTGGTATGTAAGCACAATAGTACCTTAGAGGCTAGAAAGATCAATATAAAATTAAGTAACTAGGAAAGACTTTATTGAAGAGGTGAGCATTAAAAGATGGTTGTGACTATTTAGCAAAAAGAGAATTCCAAGATAATGAAACACAAAATACAAGAGAGGTGAGACCAAAAAATGCCTACATGAGAAAGAGGGAAAAGACTGGTTTGTCTGGAGAGAAGATCCACGTATATAACCATGTGAGGAGCAATAGAAAATAATGATGGGTAAGTACAATCTGCCTTATTAAAGATGTCTTGCAAACTAGGTAAAGGCATGTTTAGATCAGATACACCAGTTATCAGGCAATGAGTGAGATGGATGAGTCCAACAGAAGGATAGAGGATAAATAAGAAGTGTAATATAGGCAGACAGAACTGTAGAAAGGCTATTACCCCAGGTTAGTATAAAGTAATAAAAAGTTGAATGACAAACATAGCATGAAAGGGAAGAGTCGCCTAATGAAGGAATGAGAAGATCTGAGTTTTAGAAATAGTGAGATGACTTCAAAGTAGATACCCTCAATGACTTAAGGGATGGTGATACCATTGACACAAAGAAGCAATTGGGTGATGGTGAGACAGTCAGTATAAAGTGAAAGCAGGATCATAAATCAATTAATGAGCTAAAACCAAAAAAAAATCTCAATTCTTATACCCCAGTGTTTCTCAACCTGGAGTGATCTTTGCCTCCTAGGAGATATTTGGCAATGTCTGGAGATATGTTTTGTTGTCAGAGCTGGTTCTAGCAAGTTACTACTCATATGTGGCTGCTAAATATCCTAAAATACATGGGAGAACCACCAACAACAAAGAATTACTTAGTTCAAAATTTGAATAGTGCCAAGGTTGAGAAACCCTGCTTTAGGCTACAAAAATAATAGAAAACAAAGAAATCAGGACAGGAATGTAAATTCGAGGGGCAACATTAAAGTGATTCTTCAAGAGTACAGTTCTCCAAAGAAATCATCATTCAGAGAACAGAGATTAAAAGGCCAGGGTGACAGAATTTTAAAGACTGATAATATAGTATGAATATTTACAAGGGTTAAAAATAAAAGGTACATTTGGGCCAGTAGGTAGCATGGGGGTTAAGGTGCTGGATCCTACGTGGCTGGCTCTACGGTTCAAGTCCTGAACCTGGAGGCTTGAAAAATCACACCAGATACATGTGTGTGCATGCCCAAAATCCCGAGGGGAAGATGGAAGAGAAGGGATTGAGGCATGGCCATCCCTCAAGGGGTGATTTCTTAATTCTTTTTTCTTTCTCTCTGGTGAGTACATGGCTAGCTAGCAATCAATCAGTCAATCAACGATACCTATGATACTCTTAACTAAGAGTTTATAAAAACAGAACCATATACGTTTGCATTGAATCTGGTATTACTAAGGAGCATTGTAAAGTTTCCATGGCTTCCAAAGGTAATGCAAATGGATTTTTCTTAGTAGCGACTAACAAAGTTATCTGTCACATTAACAGTGCTTACCTTCAGTAACTGTCCCAGCACCACATGATTCTGTCAGACCATAACCCTGGCCAACTGGGCAGCAGAAGCAGACATTCATGAATCGGTGTGTCTGAGGGGACAGTGGGGCTCCACCAGACAGCATCATACGGACATTCCCTCCCAGCAGAGCCTTCACCTTTTTAAACAGTAACCTTGATTGAAGGGGGAATAAATGATTTTAACACATGCATATATTATTTTTGGTGACACACACATTTTTAAGCTCTGGGAAAGATTTCACAATTTTGGCTGAACATCTAAATTTCAGAATCATGATGATGAGAGGTTAAGAAAGTAACTAGTAATATTTCAAAAAAAATGCCAGAAAAACACTTCAAAATGAAAAAAAAGTGCAGTATCTGGAAACTTTTCTGACACACAGTAAATGAATGAAAATTATGTCAGAGGAAAAAACTTTTCAATTATCTTTGGAAAATTTAATTTATCTCTTTTATCTCCTTACTTTGGAACATTTTGTTTATCTCTTTTATCTCCTTTCCAATGAAAAATGCTTCTCCATTCCCATCCCTCACCACCACATCACATTCAAAATAATTATTATATTCATATACTTACTATAGTATTTTATTAATATAATTAATCAGAAACCTTTATGTGGAACAAATCTTGAAGACCATTTTTTTTGGTTGGAAATGACATTTTCAATCCTCAAGTAGCTTGATTTGAATATCTATCCTAGTTTTTCATGAGACCAAATTTTATAATTACAAGGCTAGTTTTTCTACAATGAGACTAAGCATTATAATTAAATCTTAAGTATTTATTAAGTTATTAAAATTTGTTAAATTGGCAAGATCAGAGTTCAGTATTTGCTGTATAAGATATGTACCTTAGAATAAAAGAGAAATTCAATCCTAAGATCATGATGGTGATATTCAATCTAAGTTAACTTGACATTTACTTATTTGTCAAGATTTAAAAACAGAAGATTTAAGAGCTCAAACCACAGAGTCTATGAAATATACTTACAGATTGCAAAGAGGTGCATCATATCCCTTTTTGATCTGTTCCAATTTGTAATCATACCCTATCTTGAACAGAGTTTTCTGAATATAATTCATTTCTTGGACTTTGCTCATAACATTTTTATAAATTCTATCCATGATTTCCTAAAAGGTAAACAAAATATTTAACAATCTGAAAAGAGTTGAGACAGTCCTTAGTTGAAAATGTCTTATTTACAAGATCTTAATAAAAGTCTTCAATATAATGGACAAGTTTAATTCCTTTTACTATTAAATGAATTTCACTGATTTTACTTGTCCAGTACTGTAAAACAACTAAAAACAAGTACAGGACTTTCTTTAGCTCAATATACTAAGTTCGACTGAAATTTTAAGAAATTTTCTTGTAGTACAGTGAATTCATTCAGAATTATCTTACAGAAAGATACTTTTCTAGGGAACCAGCAGTTAGCGTAATGGCTATGTCACTGGACTCCCACGTAGTCGACCGCAGTTCACGTCCTGGACTCGGTGGCTTAAAACTCACGCTGGGCGCGTGTGCGTGCGTGCCCAAGATCCCGAGAGGAGAATGGAGGAGAAGGGATTGCAGCGTGACCATCCCCCCTGGGGGGTGATGTCTCGCTTTCTGTCTCTATGTCTCTCTCTGTCTGTCTGGTGAGCGCATGCACCCTATAGTGAAAAACCTCTCCAAAAAAAAAAAAAGTTACTTTTTTAAAGGTTTTTGCCATAGGGCACGTATACTTGCTAGAGAGAGAGAGACAGACAGACACACAGAGAGAGAGAAAGTGAAAAGTCACCCCCAGGGGATATAGCCATGCCACAATCCCTTCTCCTTCATTGTCCTGTTAGGATTTGGGGCACACAAACTCACATGCCAAGTCTGAGTTTCACACCACTGTGTGCGGGACTCGAACTGCAGTTGGCCAAGTGGGAGTCCAGTGCCTTAACCACCACACCACGTGCTTGCTCCCAAGATAATTTGTTTTTAACTGCTAGAGGGTATGTACACTCACCACATAGACAGAAAAATGGTGCGAGGGAGAAAACACCCCACAATGATACATGGGCACACCTCAATTCCTTCTCCTCCATTTCTCCATCTTGTCTGGAATTTGGGCATGTACCCATGTCTAGCATGTTTTTCAAGCCATGAGGGCTGGTATTCAAACCATAATTGGCCATGTGAGATCTAGCTTCCTTAACTACTAGGCCACAGGGCTGACTCAGAAAGAAAATTTTTTTAAAAATCCTTCTTTCAAATATATTCACTTATTCTCAAATGGTACCAAAATAACCAACTAAATAGAATCCAATCCTGATACTTTTCTCTTTCTTATTGCTACTTTGTGACTTATGATATGGCAGACAGGTAATAGTTTCTTGAAAATCATAATGTTGGGGCCAGCAGGTAGCATGGTGGGTAAGGGACTAGACTCCCACATGGCCGACCATGATTCAAGTCTCGGACCTGGCGGCTTGCTCTCTCTCGCTCTCTCTCTCCTTCTCTCATTAAATTAAAGAATAATAACAAAAAATTAAATAAGTAAATATTTTTTCAAAAAATAATGTTAACCAAAGTGAGGCAAAGGTAGAAAGATACATGTTGTATATACCCACTTGATATGTTCCAAATGTTGGCATTCTATGGCAGAAATTGAAAAAAATCTAAAGATATGATAGTAGAGAGGGTAAAGTATAGACATCACAGACTTCAAGAGAGGGGAATGGGTGGTGGAGACTGTATGGAAGGGGTAAAGAGAAGACACATTTAACAGACGAGAGTATGTAAAATTCCCTGTCTAAACCAAAAAGATCTGGGACCAGTATGTGGCGTGGTAATTAAGACGCTGAACTCCCACATGGCTGAGTGTGATTCAAGTCCTAGACCTGGTGACTTGAAAATCATGCTGGGCACATGTGCATGTGTGCCCAAAGTCCCAGGAGGAGAATGGAAGAGAAGGGATTGTGGTGTGACTATTCCCCCTGGGGGCTGATTTCTCACTTTCCCTCGTATTGTATCTCTCTAGCAAGCATATATGCCCTATAGCAAAAACCTTTAAAAAAATCTATAACTTTGACTTTATAGAAATAAAAATTTTTAAGAGAGATTTTTGCTATAGGGCACATGTACTTGCTGAAGACAGAAACATGCACACACACACAGATATATATATATATATATATAGAGAGAGAGAGAGAGAGAAAATCACACACACCCCCATGGATATGGCCATGCCACAATCCCTTTTCCTCTATTCTCCTCTTGGGATATTGAGCACATACCTGGCATGAGTTTCAAGCTGCTAGGTCTAGGATTCAGACCATGGTCAGCCATGTGGGAGTCCAGCTCCACAACCACTATGCCACCTACTGGTGCCAAAATAAAATTAAAAAAAAAAAAAAAATTATATAATGTAGGCATTTCTATAATTTTTTTCTTTTTGTATTTTTAGTTTTTGCTATATGGGCGTGCACTTGTCAGAGAGAAGGAGAGGGAAAATGATTTAAAAACAAAAGCCCAATGGGAATGGTCATGCTGCAATCCCTTTTCTTCCATTCTCCTCTAGGGATTTTGGGAATTCACACAACATGCCTGGTGTGATTTTCAAGTTGCTGGGTCCAGGATTTGTACTGCATAGTCGGCCATAAGTGATCCAGTGCCTTAACCTCCATGTCCTTTGCTGGCCTCTCTATCACATTTTAATAAAAGCAACAATAATGACAACAACAACAGAATAGAATTCTTCCTTGAAACTATTTAGAGATAAGCAGTAACTTACAATTAGAGATAAGGCAAGGTTTAAGATATATTGAGTCGTAGGTGAATACATACAAGAAAATTCTTAGACTATCACTAAATGATCTTAATTAAAATTACTTAGCACAAATTAAGAATTATTTCATAAAGCTTTATTATCTATAAATGCCACATTTAAAATATTTAAAATATCAATTATCAGTGTAAATTAAGTTGTACTATCATGAATAAATTTATGGATTGCTCTTTCAATATTGGAGTAAAGTCATTTATTATCCAGGAAAGTAGAATCATTCCTTAAGAAAGTGATTGCAGGACCAGTGGGTGGCACAGTAAGTAAAGCGCTGGATTCCCACATGACCAACTGTGGTTCGAACCCTGGACCTGATGGCTTGAAAATCATGTTGCATACATGTGCGTGCATGCCCAAAATCCCATGAGAGGAATGGAGAAGAAAGGATTATGACGTGCTATCCTGTCTCTCTGGGGAATGCACATGTCCTATGGCAAAAAAAAAATAAATAAAATCAGCCAGCGGTATGGTGATCAAGGCAGTTGGATCTCCTACACATTTGGCTCAGTGGTTCGAGTCCCAGCCTTGGCTGCTTGAAAAACATGCCAAGTGTGCGTGCTTGCATGCCCAAACTCTCAAAACTTGAGAAAAATGGAAAAAATGGGCTTGAGGCATAACTATGTTCCATGGGCTGTATTTTCTCACTTTCCCTTTCTCTATGTCTTCATCTGGCAAGTGCATGTACCCTCTGACAAATTAAAAAGAAAAGAAAAGAAAAGAAAAGAAAAGAAAAGAAAAGAAAAGAAAAGAAAAAAGAAAAGAAAAGAAAAGAAAAGAAAAGAAAAGAAAAAAGTCTATTGCCAGCATCCAAGCCTAGTACAATGTTCTCATCTCCACTCCCACAAAAGAAATCACTATTGTGTAATCGAAATATTTCTCTAGAACTGTAATGGAGAAATCCCAATAGTTTCTTAGAAGAACTCTATTATCCTAAAATCATCCCTCTTAAAGGTTTATGGGAGGTATCAGCAGGTGGTGGAGGTTAAGGCACTGAATCCCACATGGCCAACTGCACAGTTTGAGCCCCACACACAGTGGCTCAAAACTCATGCCTGGTGTGTGTGTGTGTGTGTGTGTGTGTGTGTGTGTGTGTGTGTAAGGCCCAAAATCTGGAGAGGAGACTGGAGAAGGGACTGAAGCACAGCTGTCTCCCCAGGGGGGTGATTTCTCACTTCTCCCTCTCTCTCTGGTGAGCATACATGCCCAATACTAAAAAGTATATAGTATCTGTAAGAAAAAAAAAGCAAGTACATGGGAGTGAGACAGAGTGTGAGAACCACTCAGTAATTCTACTGGTTCTTCCGACATTAGATACTAATTACAGGTGTGGAAAGGCCTCAGTGAGTAAAGAACACAATACAATTGCAATTACTTGGCAGGATTTATTGTTTACATATGAAGTTACCCTTTATGTCAACCTGACATTACATGATATTCAGTTGAGTCACTGCTTACAAGAAGTATAATTTATTCTGAACTTCCATATTGTGAATACTATTGTACTAAATCAATCTTCTATTCTAACCCAGGAAAGAAACAAACTTGGAAAACAGAATCTTTCAAGAACAATTCTCAATAAAGATTCTTTTTTTACAAAAAGGCCTATTTGGGGTCCACTAGGTGGCATGATGGTTAAGGCACTGGACTCCTGCATGGCCAACAATGGTTCATGTCCTAGACCTGGCAGCTTGAAAGTCACGTTGGCATGTGTGTGTGCAGGGCCGAAATCTCAGGAGGCAAATGGAGGAGAAGGGATTATGGTGTGGCCACTCCCCGATGAGTTATTTCTCACTTTCTCACTCTGTCTCTGTCTTTTCTTCTCTCTGACAAATAAATGTATTCTATGGCAAAAACCTAACAAAAAAAAAAAGTTAAAATACTAATTCATCTTTCCCTCTTTGGTATCTAAGCTTTTATTTAAAAAAAAAAAAA
>NW_006203620.1:416811-436372 GCF_000334495.1 Tupaia belangeri chinensis
GGGGTGATTTCTCACTTTCTGTCTCTCTGTCTTTCTGGCAAGTGCATATGCCCTATAGCAAAAATTCCTTCCTCCTAAAAAAAGAAAAAAAAAAGATATCTGTAGAGAAATAGGAGAAGTTAAGGGAATCAACAAGGCTATGTAAAGTCCCAATGCACTAGCAACACAGGAAGACCATTTAATTTACTAGCCCTAGATCTGAAGAAATAGAGAGAAATTACCACTGGAACCTGGATGAAGACTGTGACCATGGGAAACATCTAGTTAATCCATGGGGAAGATACTGTGCAATAGGCATCCGAGAACTGCCAGAGCTCAGAGCCCAGCAGGAAAATGAATGAAGGTAGTAATCATGAGGACTGTCTCTCCTCACCTCTGATCTCTCATTGATTTCTCGTATCTTCAATTGGTTGAACTCAACCAGAAATCACAAAGCAAGGAAACCTTGGCTATTAATCCATAAAAGTTAGCCTCCCAAGACACAAAGCAAGAATGGGCAACAGGCAATTAGAGAATAAATAGCCAGGGCCAGCAGGTGGCATAATGGTTAAGACACCAGACTCCCATATGTTTGACTGTGGTTCAAGTCCTAGACCCAGTGACTTGCAATTCATGCCAGGAACATGTGCATGCATACATGCCCCAAAGTCCTGAGAGGAAAATGGAAGCGAAGGAATTCTAGTGTGGCCATCCCCTCCACCAGGGGGCAGAGGTGTGATTTCTCGCTTTCTGTTTCTCTGTGTCTTTGTCTCTCCAACAAGTGTATGCATCCTTTGGCAAAACTCTCTCAAAAAAAAAAAAGAGAGAGAGAGAGAGAATATACAGTCTATCTGCTAACTCCTGTTAATCCTTCAGGCCTAAAAATCTGAGATTATTTCCTTAATGCCTCAGTCGTTCTCCTTCCCTAATTACATTCTCTGATAGTCTTCTCGGGAGAGTCTTGTACCTTAGGTAATAAAGTCAATTTATTGTTTCCCCAAATAAAACAACAACATAAAGCAGTCCTAAATAGATAGCCACATGGATAAAACAACTTTGATATCAGACTGGTAAAGTTCAAGCTTTGATTTTATGAGCTAAAATCAAATGTATGAGTTGCATGATTTTGGGCAACTTTGCTTTTTTGGAAGATGGAAACTATAGGGTCTAACAAGAAGTCTTCAAGAGGATTAAATAAAATCATCCATCTAAGGCACTTAGCACACTGCCTAGAATTTAGTAAACACTATGCTACCAATATTTGCATCATTTTATTGTGTTTTTAAGCAGAAGTCTCGTCTTTTATTTGAAAACTTGATGGGATTCTATAGTGCCTCTAAATAAAAAGTCAAAAGTTTCTCTGACCTGTTCTAATTCTTTGCTTATTTGGTAACTGTAATTAGAAGTTAAAATGACTGAAAACATACCAGGTACATGTGCACGTATGCCCACAATCCTGAGGGGAGAGTAGAGAATGGGTCTCAGTAAGGTTATCCCCCCGGGGGGGGGGGTGATTTCTTACTTTCTGTCTGTCCCTCTCTGGTAAGTGTATGCACTCAATGGCAAAAACTTAAAAAGTTAATAAATAAAAGTCTGAGTGTAAGCAATAAATAACATAAGTGATTGTCTTCTGTTCATAAATAAATAAAATAAAAGTCTGAGTGTAAGCAATAAATAACATAAATGATCGTCTTCTGTACTCACCGGAACAGCAGCCATAAGTGTAGGTTTCAGTACAGTACAGTCTCCTTTGCTTCCTTTTTTAATTTTGCTGGACTACATTAAAGAAAAAGTAAATACAATCAGGGAACAATCTTTAGCAAAAAAAAAAAAAAAAAAAGTCATTTGAGTATACAAAGCAAAGACCAAAGTAAAACAGGGAACTCTGCCTCATACTGCTATGGAAGTTACCTGTTACAGCTATTATATCATAACCTGAAAGTATGAAGTGGAAGTGATTTAGTGTTTTATCCTGAACATTAACTATTCTAGCATATTTCAGTCTTTCCTAGAGAAGAAACTCTGATCCAAGATAAAACGAGAGTGGGATAACTGGGTGAATCAAACATTCTTATTAATCAGGTATCATCAGGGACCAGCAGATGGCATAATGTTTATGTCACTGGACTCCCAAATGGCTGACTGTGGTTTGAGTCCCAGATCCAAAGGCTTGAAACTCACACTGGACATATGTATGTGCATGCCCAAGATTCCAAGAGGAGAATGGAGGAAAATGCCCCAAAGTCCTGAGAGGAAAATGGAAGCGAAGGAATTCTAGTGTGGCCATCCCCTCCACCAGGGGGCAGAGGTGTGATTTCTCGCTTTCTGTTTCTCTGTGTCTTTGTCTCTCCAACAAGTGTATGCATCCTTTGGCAAAACTCTCTCAAAAAAAAAAAAGAGAGAGAGAGAGAGAATATACAGTCTATCTGCTAACTCCTGTTAATCCTTCAGGCCTAAAAATCTGAGATTATTTCCTTAATGCCTCAGTCGTTCTCCTTCCCTAATTACATTCTCTGATAGTCTTCTCGGGAGAGTCTTGTACCTTAGGTAATAAAGTCAATTTATTGTTTCCCCAAATAAAACAACAACATAAAGCAGTCCTAAATAGATAGCCACATGGATAAAACAACTTTGATATCAGACTGGTAAAGTTCAAGCTTTGATTTTATGAGCTAAAATCAAATGTATGAGTTGCATGATTTTGGGCAACTTTGCTTTTTTGGAAGATGGAAACTATAGGGTCTAACAAGAAGTCTTCAAGAGGATTAAATAAAATCATCCATCTAAGGCACTTAGCACACTGCCTAGAATTTAGTAAACACTATGCTACCAATATTTGCATCATTTTATTGTGTTTTTAAGCAGAAGTCTCGTCTTTTATTTGAAAACTTGATGGGATTCTATAGTGCCTCTAAATAAAAAGTCAAAAGTTTCTCTGACCTGTTCTAATTCTTTGCTTATTTGGTAACTGTAATTAGAAGTTAAAATGACTGAAAACATACCAGGTACATGTGCACGTATGCCCACAATCCTGAGGGGAGAGTAGAGAATGGGTCTCAGTAAGGTTATCCCCCCGGGGGGGGGGGGATTTCTTACTTTCTGTCTGTCCCTCTCTGGTAAGTGTATGCACGGGGGTGATTTCTTACTTTCTGTCTGTCCCTCTCTGGTAAGTGTATGCACTCAATGGCAAAAACTTAAAAAGTTAATAAATAAAAGTCTGAGTGTAAGCAATAAATAACATAAGTGATTGTCTTCTGTTCATAAATAAATAAAATAAAAGTCTGAGTGTAAGCAATAAATAACATAAATGATCGTCTTCTGTACTCCCCGGAACAGCAGCCATAAGTGTAGGTTTCAGTACAGTACAGTCTCCTTTGCTTCCTTTTTTAATTTTGCTGGACTACATTAAAGAAAAAGTAAATACAATCAGGGAACAATCTTTAGCAAAAAAAAAAAAAAAAAAAGTCATTTGAGTATACAAAGCAAAGACCAAAGTAAAACAGGGAACTCTGCCTCATACTGCTATGGAAGTTACCTGTTACAGCTATTATATCATAACCTGAAAGTATGAAGTGGAAGTGATTTAGTGTTTTATCCTGAACATTAACTATTCTAGCATATTTCAGTCTTTCCTAGAGAAGAAACTCTGATCCAAGATAAAACGAGAGTGGGATAACTGGGTGAATCAAACATTCTTATTAATCAGGTATCATCAGGGACCAGCAGATGGCATAATGTTTATGTCACTGGACTCCCAAATGGCTGACTGTGGTTTGAGTCCCAGATCCAAAGGCTTGAAACTCACACTGGACATATGTATGTGCATGCCCAAGATTCCAAGAGGAGAATGGAGGAAAAAAGATCGTGGCGTGGCCATCCCCCCGGGGGGGTAATTTCTTGCTTTCTATCTCTCTCTGTCTTTTTGGCAACCACATGTGCCCTATAGCAAAAACCTGTCCCCCCTGCCCCAAAAAAGAAAGATAGGTATTGTATGTCCCAACGTAATATATATTAGATGTCTGCACTCTATGACAGAAGCTGAAAGATTGGAAAGTGTAATAGCAAGAAGGGTAACTGAAGATACTAGAAAACGGTATAAGACAGGGTGGGTAATTCCACTACACCCACATTGTAATATACAATTAAACAATCCGACAACACTAGGGTTTCCTGTTCCAGACAGAATCCAATACCACCACTAATCTGCCAGGAGGCAGAGTCCAGGTGGCAATGCAAATAATGGCGAGTGGCTAAAAACACAAAGCCTCAGTTATTCACCACCCACTATTTCACCACCTATCCCTCACTGCATAGTAAGTAGGGCAGGACAACAGGTCACAGACCAGGGATTGGGGATCCTTTGTACAGACTATTGTTAAATTTTTAAATAAATAAATAAATAAAAGCTTGATTAAAGCACTGACACTACAACAAAAATGAAGGTATTTTTAGTTGTTGTTTTTTTTTCCAATTAATCAGTAGGCACAAAGTCACTGCTATAAGAATCAATAAGTATCATACAGAAATCCTAGTTTGAGAATATTCTGGTTGGCAGGATACCAACACTACTGGTAACCAAATAAGGATATACACATTTAATCACAAGTGTATACACATTCATTTTGGCTTTCTTTTTAAAATATAAATATCATTTGGGATTTCAAATGTCCAATAAGTAGATAGCACAACTGATAAAGTAACCCAGTTGAAAAAAGTAGATAAAAAGAATGTGCTGTCCCGCAGTTCATTAGTCTGTAAGTGTACAAAATCTGGAGAGGAGACTGAAGAAGAGACTGAGGCACAGTCATCCCCCTGGGGGTGGGGAGTGATCATAAACTTTACGGAAAAGACAACTTGTTCTTAAGAAGCTTGACCATACAGAAGGTTCTTCTGGTAGAATGAAATTGCTTTTCTCCTACTTTTCTTTAATATAGACAAAGGAGATAAAAATAACTCCTGTGTTTTATGTATGTGCCAATTTGCAAGTGGAAAACCACACATGCATAGGAGGGCTGCTCTGTAGAGAAAAAAATAGGCTCTAATGTCCATCAAACTTGAGATCCCCTGTTCATGCTAATGATCAGTTTTTGCAACCCAGAGCAGTTTCAGGGTAGCAGGAACCACAAGAGCCCTTCTTTGTATTCTTTCTCACTCTTAGTAATATCATCACTTCTCTCTTACTAAGATCACAGTACCCCTAGTTATGACAGCACTGCTATCCTCTGCTGGCTTTGAACGTGGTATCTCTAGTCTTGCGTTTTTCTGATTCCTATGTAAGGGAGATTCTTGGGTTAGATTCCTAGCAAGATTGACAGTCTTTAAAATTCATTTAAAAAGTGGGTGTGAGTTTTATTTAACAGGCTTCTAATGTACTAGCTTGGCCTAAGAGGAAGAAAAAATTAAGTCAGACCAGCAACAGACTCCCAACTGTCCCTCCTTCCCCACAATGACCCTATTGTTCTCGGAAAGGCAGTGAAAAGAAAGAGATACTAGTACCCTGCTTTTAAACTTCCCCAATGTGTGTGTGTGGGTGGAATCATACTCAAAGTTTATCGAAATGTTTTTCATATTTTGATCACATCTCTGAACATAAGAAAAAGTCACTACAATGGCCAAAACATAATCATTATAGATTTTTCTAAAAAAAAAATAAATAAATAACAATTTAAGCCCTACTCTATCCATGGGTCTATTCTGACTTTGCTACATCAAGCACTGTTTATTAGTTTATTTGATAGTTTGCTTATTCTCTCCATTACTATTTTAGCAGATTTTAAACATGGACTTTTAGCTGAGTGATATAATTATTGGGTCATCGGGAAAATCATGACGCATTTTTGCATAGAAAAACAGAAAAATACATCATGATCTTCCCGATGACCTAATAAATATAGCAGCACCCATCTTACAAAGAGTTTGTATTCCTTAAGCACAAAGATGGTAGGTGCTTGAAACAGAATCCTTTCTAACAGAAAAGGTCACTTTAAAAGGAAATTGGATTAACCTTATGGGGTAGTATTGACTAGGAGGGACATTTTGGGGTACCGAAATGTTCTTTTCTTGATCTGTTATCGATGATAATAATCACAGAGGTCTGTGTGTATAGGTTTATATTAAATTTGAAGAAGCAGTAAATTTAAGATTTGTGTACATCAAGTTATAATACATCAAAAACAAAATGGAAGGTGTCAGCAGGTGGTGTAGTGGTTAAGACAGCTAGATCTGTGGTTCCAGTCCCAGACCCGGAGGCTGGAAAAACATGCCAGGCATGTATATATATGTGTATGTCCAAAATCCCAAGAGGAGAATGGAGGAGAAGGGATTGCAGCATGGCTACTCTCTATGGGGTGATTTCTCACTTTCCCTCTTCTTCTGTCTCTATCTCTGTCTGTCTCACCCCAGCAAGCACACACGCCCTATAGCAAAAATTAGAGAAAAAAAAAAAAAAAGGTGGTTGTATCTCTACCAAAAAAAAAAAAAAAAAAAAAAAATTACAATACAATTTCTAACTGTGAGCACCATATATTCTTACTAACTACATGTTGGATGGAGACGCCCAAACAAAAGGCAGCACTGCCTGGGGATCTGAAAAATAACAGTGGCCTGCAGTGACAGTAGTAACATAACCACAGAGTCAAGTCATTCCTATATATGCATGCTTTATCTTTCAGCATCCTGAATTCCACAGCCCCCTCATAGCTTTTTCCTCTTATGCATGGCTGAGGCTTTCCTATATCAACTATGCTGAAGAAGAAATAAAGCAGAGCTGTGTGATTTCAAATGGGCATAAAATACATGAGATGAGCTAGTCCCTAGCCATTGTTTGGCTTTCTGCTATAATCAAGAGAAAAGGGAAGACCCAGGCTCAGAATAATAAATGGATGGCTGCCTTTGGAGACGTTGCAGTGCTGTCTGATAGAACATTCAGCAAAGATGGAAATATTCTGTATCTGTGCTATCCAGTATGGCAGGCACTGGTCATATATAGCCTTTGAGGATGTGAAATGTGGCTAAAGCAAATGAGAAACCAAATTTTTAAATTTAACTTTAATTTCTATGTAAATCTGATGCTAGTGGCTAATATATATTGGGATTGCACAACTCTAGAGAAAACTCAGGAAAACTGGGCCAAATCCCTACCACCACATCTCCTCTAAGAAAACCAACCAATGCTCACAGATAATATTTCAAAAAGTCTCAGTGTATTTATTATATTTTGTCTTAGCTCTCCAAAGTAAAAATCTAATAGAGAAAGACAAAATGAAAGTAATCACTCATTTGAAACTTGTTTTTAAAATATGTAGATAAAGCAATGCTTACACATTCACAGGGTTATTAAAGCTGTATATTGCCCATGGGAGCTGTTTTATAAGTCAAGGAGAAAACGTCAGCTTAATTTACTTATCTTTTAATAATATGGTGTCAGCCGCACAACGTAACTTAATACAATCAAGTCAGTATACTGAAAAATTTGTCACCTGGTCAGACAGTGTCAGTGGAGAAGAATATCCAATCCTACAGCCATAGGTAAAACAAGATATCTCTGCTGTCAATTCTAGCACATGAGCCAAAGGCAAGTAGCCAATATATGTGTCCTTTGGTCTAAAACAAAAGAAAAGAAATATTTTAACCATCCATGAAACAGCATTTTAAATTAGAAACATCAATAACGTTATCATTTTAAAACAGACTACATTTTAAGAATGCTAAACATGAATGAGCTCTGGCTGCTAAGAAGAAAGCTGATGAGTCTCTCTTACCCCAATCCAGGTATTCTTTCACACTGGCCTGTCATTCCAGCTATCAAATTGCTATGATGCATCATTACTCCCTTAGGTCGGCCAGTGGAACCGCTGGTATACATGACAATGGCCATGTCTGAAGGAGTCGGTCTATTTGGTGGAACATTCACTAAATGAATGAGAAAGCATATTTTCTTCAGGTCAAAAATTAAATTACTAAACTTTAAAATTTTAGATTTTGCGTAACGATTAAAAATAGAGTATGTGCTTTAAATAACCAAAACAGAAATTCTGCTTGATTGCAATGAAAATGTTAAACTCAATTTGACCCATTTTCTGAAAGTTTAGCCAAATCTGTGTCTATTCATGCCTCTCTACAGCACTGTATACTGAGCAGTATGATGGAAAGATTTTTAGGACTCAAGAATTAGGATTGTATTGAGTGTAAGCTCTTCAAGCCTCCCTCACTTTTCTCATCTTGTAAAAAAGATGGCAGGTCTAGATTGTGCTTCTTTTTTTGTTGTTTTTTTGTTGTTTTTGTTTTTGCCATAGAGCATGTATACTTGGCAGAGAGAAACAGAGAAAGGGAAAGTAAGAAATTACACCCCCCCAGCGGATGATGCCGACACCACAATCCTTTCTTTTTTCTTTTTTTAAAATTCTTTTTTGGAGAGGTTTTTGCTATAGGGCGCGTGCGCTCGCCAGACAGAGAGAGACAGAGAGACAGAAAGCGAGAAATCAACCCCTAGGGGGCATGGCCACGCTGCAATCCCTTCTCCTCCGTTCTCCTCTCGGGATCTTGGGCACGCACACACACGCACCCGGCGTGAGTTTTAAGCCACCAGGTCTGGGATGCGAACCGCGGTTGACTATATGGGAGTCCAGTGATATAGCCATTATGTCAACTGCTGGTCCCCATAATCTGTTCTCACTCCATTCTCCTCTCTGGATTTTGGGCACACAATGCTCATGTGTCTGGTATGATTTTCAAGCCACTAGGTTCAGGACTCGAACTGCTGTCAGTCATGTGGGAATCCAGCACCTTAACCACCATACCATCTGCAGGCCTCTAGATTGTGGTTCTTAACCACTGGCGAACATCAGAATCACCTACAGAGCTTTACTAACATATAATTTCTAAACCCCATTTCTGAAAATTCAGATTCCAGATGTCTGAGATGGAACAAAGGCTCCATGGGTAACTACCATACATATTCCCTGATTGAAAACCATTGTACTTGATCTTTAAGTTGACTTCAACTATCACAATCTTTTTTTTTTTTTGAGAGAAAGAGATTTTTGTTATAGGGTGCATGCACTCACCAGAGAGAAAGACAGAAAGCGAGAAATCACCCCCCAGGGGGGATGACCATGCCACAATCCCTTCTCCTCCATTCTCCTCTTGGGATTTTGGGCATGCATGCACATGTTCATGGCGTAAGTTTTAAGTCACCATGTTTGGGACTCAAACTGTGGTCAACTACGTAGGAGTCCAGCAAAGTAACCATTACACCATCTGCTGGTCCCTCAACTCTCAAATTCTATGATGCCAAAGTTTTAACAGCACACTGGGGCTTTCACTTTCAAGATAGTATATTATGCTAATCTAGCAACCTCCTTTTCTTCCCAAAATGCACCAAAATGGCCACAAATAAATAGCTATATCATCAGAATTAAATAAAAGCATAAGAAGGTCGTTAGCTTTAAAAAAATCTATTTACAAAAATGATTTACACTCTTGATTCTGCCAGCAGTGTAGTGGATAAAGCAGCTGGATTCCATATGGCAACTTAAGTTGTTACATCCTGGACCTGGTGGCTCAAAAAAACACATCAGGCATGGGTGCACGCATGCCCAAAATCCTGGGAGGAAAATGGAGGAGAAAGGATTGCAGCATGGCTATCACTCCTGGGCAGTGATTTCTCACTTTCTCTCTGTCTCTTTATGGTGACCACACATGCCCTACAGCAAAAACTTAGAAAAGAAAAAAAAATCACATTCTCTTAGGCGTTACTTATTTTTTTCTAATGATGGGGAATGTGTACACACACATGCATGCACGAGGTCGGAGCAGAGGGAGAGAAGCACCCTTGACAGGGTTTTGTCATGCCATAATTCCCTTCCTCCAGTCCTCCAGCTTGTCAGGATCTTGGGCACACATGCACAAGCCCAGAGTGTTCCAGGTTGACCAGTCTGGTCAGCCATGTGGCTTCTAGCACTGTATTCTAATACACTACCAATCGTGCCATTTGGACTAGACCATGATTTACATTTTTATGTGCCAGTTAAAAGAAAAAAAAATTGGCCCATTGATGGTGGTATGTGCTGCTAAGATACTATGCTCTGCAGTCTGGAACCATATTAGAGACCTGGGTTCACTTCCCAATCTAATCTTAAGGCCTGGCACCATCACAGATGCCTGTGATCCCAATGATTTGGGATGCTACAGATGTCAACTTGAAGGCCAGCGTGGGCAAATAGCAAGACCCTGACTAAAAGAGTTGGGCATCATGGCACACACCTGTAGTCCCAGCTGGGAGGCCGAGAGAGAAGGATGGTAACATAGTAAGACTGTGTCTTTAAAAAAAAAAAATCTCAACAATAATATATATCACTAAAACAACCAAAGATAAACTTATACTTTTTTTAAAAAAATTTGCCATAGGTTGGCATGCACTCATGAGAGAGAGAGAAAGAGAAAGTGACAATTCGCCCCCATGAAAATGACCAGGCCACAACCTCTTCTCATTTATTCTCCTCTTAGGATTTGTATGCACATGTGCCCAATGTGATTTTCAAGCCACAGGGTTCAGGACTCAAACCATGCTGTTGCCATTAGGAATCCAGCCCTTAACCACCACACTACCACTGGCCCAATAAAATTATATTTAAACTGACTAACTCTTTTTTTTAAGAGGTTTTTGCTATAGCACACGTGCACTCACCAGAAAGACAGAGCGTGACAGAGAGACAGAAAGAGAGAAATCACCCCCTGGGGGAGATGGCCACGCTGCAATCCCTTCTCCTCCATTCTCCTCTTGGGATCTTGGGCATGCATGCAAACACGCCCGTCGTGAGTTTAAGGAACCGGTCCGGGACTTGAACCATGGTCGACTACATGGGAGTCCAACGACATAGCCATTACACTAACTGCTGGTCCCTAAACTGGCTAATTCTAATGCTTCTTAAAGATATCCACTCTCATTGCTTATAAACCAAGCAAATATTTACTGCATATCTCCTCTAATGATTAAATAAAGCAGAAATAGGACATATCTTAAGTTCTCAGTCTAAGTACATAATGTGACACTTCATTTCTTCCCATTTTTAAATAAATATGTAAAAAGTATCATCATTAAAATGATGGTCAGGCCAGGTAGTGATATGGTGGTTAAGGTGCTGGATTCCACGTGGCTGACTGCATGGTTCAAATCCTAGACCCAACAGCTTGGGCACAGGTGTATGCATGTCCAAATTCCCAAAAGGAGAAATAGAGGAGAAGGGATTGTGGCATGACCATCTGCCATGGGAAGGTATGCTTTTTCACTTTCTCTCCATTTCTCTGTATCTCTCTCTCTCCAGCAAGCTCACACAATCTCTGGCAAAATTTTTTAAAAAAATACAAATTATTGTATACTCCAGTAATGTAGTACAAAAATATACATATCTTATTCATTTATCTATTGAGTGGAGGTAAACAGGGTACATGCTCCATAATATTATTGTTCACACAAAAACATGAGGACTGATACCCCCTTAGTTTTAGACTAACATTTCTGGTTAATCAGCAGAACTGGCAACAGAACTCTACCAATCAGGACTTCCCTGTTCACAGGATCAACCTGGTTTTGAGAGACAATTCTCCACAGGCCTCTTGTGTTTCCATTACATATGCAAGCAGAGGCACCAACTTTGATCCAGACTACCTTTTCAAGGAAGTCTGCCCAGTAAATAGCTTTTGAAGATAGATATAACATCTCTCTCCTGCAAACAGCAGGTATCCTTACTTGCCCAATACAATAAAGATAATAAAATCTTCAAGTTCCTTAAGTTCAGCCTTTCTCTCTCAACATAAATGCTGATCTGATACTCTGCTCTGAGTAAAAACTGTTCTTCATTTCTGAACCAGGAGCCTTGTGTCTCTATGAACTTTGGTAGGTTCGCTTGCAAGTGGATAAAAACTCAGACTCTGCCATTCTTAACACAAGGTCAAAAGCTATAATCTATATCTGTTATTGTAAGTACACAGTCATTCCCTAACCGTGAACTATTCAGAAGCTGAGCAGAGGTTCAACTGACATTTTCTCCTGACAAAAATGGAGCCTTGTCTCATCTAGAAGGCATTGTAACCTTCACATTAAACAAGAAAACTATTCAAATAGAGAATTAATATTCTCAACTCTCTCTCCTAAAGACCATTTGACATTTTGCTACATTGTGCATTTACTTGTTTCATGTGAAATATCAATAACCATCTCAGAGGTAGAATAAATCCAAGCATTAATCTTGCTAAATGGCTTTGCATCTCCTGAGGAGGCATCATAACAGCATCACTAGCATTAACCATTTAAAAAATGTTTACTGAATGGAAGACCTGAGAACTTTTCCTTTTATGAAGTCCAAAATGGAAGGTTACAGTAAGATACATATATATTTTACATTTGTTAATAAATGTCTAAAGTCTGAACCATAGAGTATACCTCAACTATTTAGTAAATTTTAAACAGTAGTAATCTTGTTGAGGAGAAAGGGAAGAAAACCCTAATCATACATAGTCTTGACAGTTTTCAACATGTTAAAACTTTTTTTAAGAGGTTTTTGCCTTAGGGTGCATGTGCTCAAATGGAGAGAGAGAGACGCAGTAAGAGGGAAAGTGAGAAATAACCCACCGGAGGGATGGCCATGCCACAATCCCTTTTCCTCCATTCTTTTCTTAGGATATTTAACATACACACACATACATACCTAGCATGATTTTAAAGCCACTGGGTCTGGGGCCCGAACCAAAGTCATCCTTGTGGGAGTCCAGCAGTGTAAACACTACACTATCTGCTGGTCCCCATGTTAAAACTTTTCAAATAAAAGCATTTTGGTATTTTTACTCATATCTCTTCTTTTCCTAACCTATTGATATGGCAAATCTTGAATAGATTAATGAATTCAATTTAACTGCTTTACTCACAGTTTTCTGGCTTAGATCCCAGCTCTTCTACTGACTGCATACTATGAATCTCGAATCCTTCAGGGTACTCTGCTTTATTGATAGTCTTATTATCCACGTAAATAATGTGTTTAACACAACTGATTTCTACCAATGCAGTCTGTTGAGTAGAAAGGAAAACCAGGTATTAGATTTGGGCCTGAAAAAAACCTCACTTATTGAACATTTTCCTGTCCTTCCTTAAAACACTATCATGAATAATAAGAACATTTCATATTTACCTTAAGTTTGCTTTCGAGAAGTTCAACACTAGTAATCAGATAGGAAGCCTCAGATTCATTTAGCCCATGAACTACTGCTTCTTTGCCAAGTGTGGCATATAAAGTCACAACTACATAATAAAAAACACACACAAATATTAAATGATAAACATTCTAAAGATATTCAATTTATCCTTCATCATAGGAACACTCACAAACACAAAGTCATTTTATAAGTTAATTTAATTTTGTAGTCTGCTATTACCCTGTTACCATGCCTCAAACTCTCTAGTAGCCCAGAGTTTCCTTACAAAATTCCAGAACTCTAACTTTCTAAACCTAAAGAAACCCAGAAATACTGGCAGTGTCACAACTGGTCAGCAGTCCGCCAATTAAAATACTCAAAGTCAGTAGGTCCTGGTTAAATTCTTAATTCAGATCAGAGCTAGCCCAGCTGGAGTTCTCTTGTGCACAGACTTTCTTTGCTACAACAAATGGCTAAGAACTTGAAAATATGAAGATCTCAAATTGGAAGGCTTGCCACAAATAATGTTCTCACTCCTTCATGAAGCTTGTGTAGTAAGTTTAGTGTCTAATCTGATTGGTGACCTCCATACTCTGATTAGAGGAGCCACCAAAGATAACAAAAGCTAAAACCAAGATCAGTTAGAATTAAAGGACATCTGCTAAACTTAGATCTTGGAAAATTTAGCTCAAGGTTGGTAACCAGAAACAGCAACCTGATAAAAAAAAAATACACACTTTTAGCCCAGCCCTAGGTAAGTGGAAGGGCACTGGAGCTGACTGGGGCTGCATGGGAGGCCCAGGTTTGATTTCCAGCTCAACCTGAACAGGCTGAGCACAGTGGAGCATATCTGTGGTACTAGCTGACTGGGAGGCTAGGGCAGGTAGACTGTGGTAAGACCATGTCCAAAACATAGTTTCCTCCCTCCCCTCTTCTCTCTCTCCTTACCCCTCTCAAAGTAAAAAAAAAAAAAGCCACTTTTCATAAACTCTATTTTTTTAATGTTTAACTTTATTTATTTGATTTTTTTTTGAGAGATTTTTGCTATAGGGCGCGTGCGCTCGCCAGACAGACAGAGAGAGACATAGAGACAGAAAGCGAGAAATCACCCCCCAGGGGGGATGGTCACGCCGCAATCCCTTCTCCTCCATTCTCCTCTCGGGATCTTGGGCACACACGCACACGCGCCCGGCGTGAGTTTTAAGCCACCGGGTCCGGGACACGAACCGCGGTCGACTACGTGGGAGTCCAGCGACATAGCCATTACGCTAACTGCTGGTTCCCTTGATTTTGTTTTTAATATTTCCAGAGAGAGAGAGGGAAAGTAAGAAAGCAATCCTCCAGGTCCAGGACTCAAATCATTGTTCACCATGTGGGAGTCCAGTGCTCTTACCCACCACGCCACCTGCCAGCCCTGTAAACATTTTTTAAAAAGTAATTATTTATTTGTTTTTGTTCTTCGATTTGACTAGAGAGAGAGACAGAGAAAGAGAGAGAAAGGGAGAATGAGAAAGTAGACTGCCAGGTCTGGGACTCAAAACATCGTTGGCCATGTGGGAGTCCAGCACCACAACCACCCTGCTACCTGCCAACCTCTGATAAAACTCTTAATTATTGAAGGGTGATAAGAACATAAGGGATCCTTTTCACATCGTCTATTATTGTTTGTTTCAGATGCACACTTTTAATTCATACACTAAAAGTATAGTATTCTATTTCATTCAACAAACAACTGAGCACTTACTATGTAACATGTCATTATACTGGACTCAATTTTTAAAAACGATTTCTTGCTGGCCTATCCACAGTGGCACAGGCAGTAGGGTGCTGCTATGTAATACAGGGCCACATGGAAGGCACTGGGGCTTAGATCCCAGGTCAAACTGAACACGTTGGGCATGCCCACAGGTGTACCCATGATCCAGCTGGCTGAAACGAGGGATCACAGCATGGTGAGAGTATCTTTCTGTCTTTGTGTTTCTTTCATATGAAGGAAGTAAACTTTTAAAATTATTTATTACACAATAGCAAAACAAAAGCTTAAGAATCAGAAATACACCCAATTTACTTTCTTTCCAACATATCTAATGCCAATTCAATCAAGCTGTCATTTCATACATAAAATGGAATAAGTCAAATATGAGACCTCAAAATGAAACAAGGAACTAGATTATCCTAAGGACTATTTTTTATTGTTTTAATCATTAGTTTGTATATAAACTCCAAAAAGTACTCCCAAAGCTCTAGATCTTCCTGGTACTTTATTAAAGAACTATTTACTTAATGTTATTTATGAGGATGAGGATGATGATGATGTTAATTTGCTATAGGACACATGTGCTCACCAGAGAGAGGGAAAGTGAGAAAGCAAGCTGCCAGGTTCGGAAATCAAAGTGCAGTCACTCATGTAAGAGTCCAATGCCTTAACCACCATGCCACCTCTTCAGGTATTAATATAACTCATTTCCAATTGAAAAGTAAAATTCTAAATCATATTCATTAAGCTGTCAGTTCTTACAAGCTATTTCTAAGAAGAGCTATTAGATATATTTTAACCACAATATTACATACTGTTTTATAAACATAATTTATACAGAAAAATGGCTAAAAAACACCTACTTTGAACACAGGAATATATCAGAACAATTTTCGCATGTAAGCAAAGCCCTCTCTCTCCCCCATCCAAAAGCACAAGGTACTTACGAGGAAAGTTGTACTTAAAGCATGTCTGTGCTGCTATCATCCATTCAGCCCTGGTCTCACAGAAAATGGCAATGGTGTTCTTTGGTTTTAGTCCCAATGCAGTAAGTCCACTACCAAAGTTATTCACTCGACAGTTCACTTCAAGATAGTTCATCCATTTGTAATTCCCAAGAATTAACTGTTAAAGCAAGGCATTCTCTAATATTAATATGTTTATTCAAACAAGCAATTAAAATACTATTTCAAGGACAGAACTCTAAAAATACCCTTATGTGAATATCCAGAAGCTTCTGGGAATTAGTTACACAGTACTATCACAGAATACCAGCAAATTTTAAATGCATTCAATTTCTGGTAATGCAAAATGTACCATCTTATTTAAAAAAAAATTAAAAAGCACAAAAATGCTTTACCTTCTTAAAAACCTTTCCATTTGGCTGCATTTCATTTTCTTCACTTAGGATTTCCCTGGTCCCAAGGCTGTCCTTCTTTCCAAACTTGGATACAGCATGGAAAAATAATTTATCCAGAGTGTCTGCTCCAGGGATGTCTATGACAGCTAGTGAGTCGAAGTGCGTGACAGAGCGATATGGACTTCCAGGTTTGTCTGAAGTGGGCTTAGCTTTTATTCTCTTTGCCATAGCGTTTTTCTTCTTAGCATTGGTAAGAAAATACCATGGAATAAATATAAGGGCACTGTATATTGTTATTAACAAGTGGACAGGTAGCAAAACAATGGTGAGCACATTTAGCTTAAGTTTCATAGTGGAAAGGCTTCTAAAATGGTGCTTATGTCTTGTTATTCTTTGGCTTCTGAAAGCCTATTTTGCAGAAGAAGGCAATAATGGAAGCAGCAGTAAGAGTAGCAGTATAGCCAAGGCAGTTCAATTTTAGTGATAAAGATAAAAGTTAGTAATCTTTGGAAGCCGACAATAAAGTACACCTGCAGGTGAAGACAATGAACCAGGCAGAGAGCAGGAAAACAAAAACAAAAACAAAAACAAAAGAGCATTAACAAGTTGATAGCACAATTGATTTAAACACCCAAGTCCATATTAGTTCATATGATTGATTTGATACAGAAAGCTGAAATAACTGGTCTGAAAGACATTTTTCAGTTGTAATCATTATTGACATAAATATGTTTTAGTGCACCTACTTTTGAATTTATGTTTTCCTAGTTTTTTAGGTGTATCATCATTCTGTAAGTCAGTATAATTATTTTCCTGCTTACACAAATGCACCAATAGATTTAAGTTTGGCCAAACTTCGGGAGAGCAGAATATGTCAATAATGAGGTTTCTCTTGAATATACATAAATGTAAGCGAGACAGCTTTGAATAGAATTAGGTCTGGTGTCTAAAAGCTGGAGGAAGGGGATGCACCAATTTAGGTTTACTTTCAAAGATCAATCCAGAAGTATTATTCTGAGCTCTTCATTAAGGTAAGCTTGTGAGGTAATGCTATTTATTATCTTCTATTCTCAAAATAGGAGCAATACAATTGTAAAACCATTTTGTAAGTGCTGACTTTGTGCTCAAAATTGCACCAGTTGCCTGAAAATAGTAGTAAGTCCTGGCCCTTGTCCATTATAGGGAGTAACAATTATGAGACAATTAGCACACAAGATAGAGCTAGTGTTTTTCAAACTTTTGGAGTTAGGACTGGGGACAAGGGAACAGCTAAACTATTTCTCCAAATAACAACTCACACAAATAACCCATATATAACACTAAGTGGAACTGCTCTGGTTGAAACAGGGTTGAGGAATGTCCAGAGTCCCACCCTGGACTTCCTAGAACTCTAGTCCCAAGATGACCAATAAGCATTTCCACTGAAAAGTAGTGAGTAATAAATAACTAAGTTCTATGGTGTGCTGTATGAGTAATAAATGCAAGAGTAGTTCAGAGGAAGTGAAAAATAGGTAAGAGTAACTAGGAAACATTTTGTGGAGATCAGATTTAAATTGGATCTATGTTGGACATCTGGAAATGGAAGAAGAATGGATAGGATTCTGCACCGGCGAATCACATGTAGAGAATACCCATAACAAGGGCACTGGCCTAGTGGGACATAGGATACATGTTGGCTAAACAGGTTGTGATAATACAGGATCTGACAAATCAAGCAAAGTAATTTTGACAAATTAGTCAGAAAACTGGGGGTCACTACAGGTCAGAAAAACAGTGCTCTTAGGAACTGGAGAAACAACTTCAGGCATGTCCAGGGTGAGTATCCCTTATCCAAAATGCCCTGGAACCAGAAGTGCTCCCATTTTTTGGATGCTTTTCAAATTTTTGAACATTCACATATATATAATGAGATATCTTGGGGATGAGAACCAAGTCTAAACATGAAATTTATTATCTTTCATAGGCACCTTACATACATAACCTGAAGGTAGTTTTAGTTTTATACATATTTTTGTATTGTGGCATTTGACTTCAAACCATCACATGAAGTCAGGTGAGAACCTTTCCACTTGTAGTGTGATGTTGGCCCTCAAAAAGTTTCAGATTTTAGAGCATCTGAGATTTTTAGATTAGGGATGCTCAATTTATAATCTCTCTGAGAGTTTACTTTTAGCTGAGGTGAGTGGCAGCATATTTCACCTTTAAAAACTGAAATATTTGTTCACTTTGAAGAGACAAACTGAAACTCACTTCCACAGCAGCACTTGTGGAAACAGACCAATAGACTTAATGCAACTGACTTCATGCTAGTTGTTTGGTTTTATACCCATTACTACATATAGTAACTTAATCCTGTCTGTGCCTTTGTTGATGTCCTCTGATGAGAGTGGTGAAGTGAGCCAAAAACTATTAATAGAAGTCATTGGGTTTCAGTCCTCATCTGTCACTTAAGGTTTTGTGGCCTTGGGACAAACATCTGTCTGAGGCTGAGATGAGATTAGATCAGTAGATTTTAACCTCTTAGAGGTGATGGGACCTTTGAGAATCCAGTGAGAACTATGAATCCAATTCCCTTCAAAAAGATAGACAAAATGGCATTACACAATTTCAGAGGATTCATGAGTTTCTTGAAATCCATCTACTAACCCCAAAGGATGACATAAATCCTGAACTAAGAATTTCTGGCCGAGACATTTTCCTAGGGCCCTCCCAATTTTAAATTATATGATTTACCCTATTTAGAAATTCCATTCTCAGTCTCTCTCATGAGTCTGGTCATTCCTTTCTTCAAGATTATATATGACAAGTGCCTGTCATAGTGCCTAGTCTTCAATAACCAAGAGGCTCTCTAATACTCCTTTCCCCCATCAGAGACTGCATGACTATCAAGCTCACAATTTTTTTTAATTTCCTACATCATCAGCAATATCTATCACTCAATCTGATACTTGATTATAGTATCATTATTTCCAAATATCAAGGCACCTAAGTTTAAAGCACAGATCAGTATTTCTAAACTTTATCAAAGCCCGAATGATTTTCTTATAACAGGTATTTTGCAGTATCAATTTATAAACAGAGATGATCTACCTATACACAAACTTAAAAAAAAATACTAGTAATATAAAGGAATTCCAAAATAAGATTAATTCAAAATAATAAAAAACCTTATTTTAATATATAAATTCTCAGGGATATTAACAGAAGATTAAAAAAAAGTCTCCAAATTTATAGAATGCCCCAACAGGTGAGTACCACTCTGTCTTCAATTAAGAAAT
>NW_006203620.1:436612-437286 GCF_000334495.1 Tupaia belangeri chinensis
ATAGCAAAAATCTCTCTCAAAAAAAAAAAAAAAAAGAAAAAAGAAAAGAAAAAAAGAAATTGCCAGACTTAGGACCTAAGATATATAAAACAGTAGAAAATAGCCTTTGAAGGGCTTATTTTGATTTTAACTACATTGTTATTTTTTTATTATTTATTTATTTAATTCACTTTGTTTTTGTTTTTGTTTTGTTTTGTTTTTAATTTGACCAGAGGGAGACAAAGAGATAGAGAAAGGGAAAGTAAGAAAAGCAAGTCATCAGGTCTAATACTTGAACTGTGGTCAGTCATGTAGGAGTCCATCTTAAACACCATGCCACCTGCCAGCCCTACATTGTGTGTTTTTAAGTTGTTCAAGATGTAATATACATTTAATCTTTTGTACATATTTTCCTTAAGTCTTGGAGGAAAGGAAATGCCTTCTCCATTAACCTCATAGTGTTTAAAATAGAGACATACACAAAAACACACAGAAACACAAAACTCACACACACACACAAATACACATAGTAGGCAAGGCTCAAAGGTACTTTCAGGTGAGGAGAGACCAAAGAAAGTTTTTATTTTCATTCATTCATTCATTCATTCATTCATTTATTTATTTATTTATTTATTTTGGAGAGGTTTTTGCTATAGGGCGCATGTGCTCCCCAGACAGACAGAGAGAGACAGAGA
>NW_006203620.1:437558-443855 GCF_000334495.1 Tupaia belangeri chinensis
GATAGCTATGCCACAATCCCTTCTCCTCCAGTCTCCTCTCAGGATTTTGGGCATGCATACACACGCACCTGGCATGAGTTTTAAGCTGTCAGGTCTGGAACTCGAACTAAAGTTAACTACACAGGAGTCCAGTGATGTAAGCATTATGCCATATGATGGTCCCTATTTATATTTATCTATGTATTTTATGCTTTTGCCATAGGGTGCATGCGCTCATCAAAGAGTGAAACAGAGAAAGGGAAAGTGAGAAATCACCCTTCCAGGGGGGATGGCCACACTGCAATCCCTTCTCTTCCACTCTCCTGGGATTTGGGGGGAGGGGCGCATACACATATGCCTAACATGGTTTTCAAGCCACAATGTCCAGGACTTGAACTACAGTGGGTCATTCAAAAGTCCACCACCTTAACCGCTATGCCACCTGCTGGCCCCAGAGAAATTGTTTAGTTCAGAGGTTTTCAAATTTTTTCTGTTGGTAGTGAGGGGGGTCATGGGCTGTCCATTTGAATAAGACCTAATACGGCTAAGAAAACAAAAGTATAGGTGAAGGCCAAAAGTAGAGTTGCTCTGGTAGTAGAGGCTGTGGCAGCCCCTGAAGGAACTCCTTGGAACCTCTACTTTGGCTGAGTATCTGAGCCTCTAATACTGTCAGTTCCCTCATTTACAGAGAAGCAAATGCGCTGCAGAGCACAAAATGAGCGCCCAGGGCTTTTTCAAACAAACCAGCCAGCCTCTGCCCAGTTTTGCTAATCATCTTAAAATTCTTCTTTGTCAAAGTTTTTCAGGGGTTATACTTGGTCATTGGTTATTTCAAAAAAAGATGTGAACATTTTATTTCACCGCAAGAGAAGAGTTGGTGTATACAAATATGGAGTAAAGTATGCCTCAACCCTTTATGTGCATGTGCATATGTGTTCATATGTATGGAAGAGAGCAAAGAGACCAGTTCACAGATAATTGTAAGGCAGAATGTAAGTGCGATAAGAGAAACGAGAACAAAATGCTAAGGATATTCAACAGAAGGGGGAAAACTGCCTTCAATTTAGGGGGAAAAGAAGGAGGCAATATAACAATTAAAATTTCAGAAAAAACAGCATTTGAGATTGGTATAAAAGATAGCTAATTTTTAAAGAATTTTTTTATTATTATTTTTAAATTGTTATTAAGGCATGTGTGCTCTACAGAGAGAGAGAGAAAGTAAGAAAGCAAGCTGTCAGGTCCAGGACTCAAACCACAATCGGCCATATAGGAGTCCAGAACCCTAACCACACCACCTGCTGCCCCGATAGCTATTTTAAAAAGAGGAGAAGCTATGTTTTAAAAGGAAGCGATAAAGATTAAGACATGAGGACAGTTCCTACCAGCAAGAACAAATGTATGATCAAATGAAAGGGGGCTGAACACTGAAGGTGTATTTGAAAAACAGTAAATAGTGTAGCAATGTTTTAATGCTTTCTGTGTTAACTGCTGCTCAGCTTTTATGATCTGAGTCAATGGGAAAATGTAATCATTTCACAGTTAATTTTACTAGACTAGAATGCAGGTAGACCATAAGAGACACATGTATATGATGATTTGGCAATTAAAGATTAAACACTTTGCTACTGAATAAAGGGAAAATTAATTGCTGTCTACAGAGAAAGTCTGGCATTCTAAGAAGTAAATGTACTGAACAAAGGAAACCTGGGTTCTAATTTTAGTCTTTGCTGTTACATATGACTTCAAACAAGTAATATGGTGTCTCACTTAGAAGTTCTATACCAGCGGCTTCACCTGTAAAAGAAATACTATTTGTATTACCTACTTTCCAGTATTGTTAGGAGAATCTTTTGTCTTCCCCCACTTAAATCCCACAGGAGGGCCAGCTCTAAAGTGGTAGTACTGTGCTCCTCAAGAGAAGCTGGATCCCACACTGTGATCACGGTTCACCAACCTGGTCAGGTGAAACACACTAGGAATATGAACAAGTGCCCAAGATCAAATGGGCTGGAGCAGGAGTCCTAACACCCAGGCCTTGGGCTGGTGCCTGTCTGTGCCTGTTGGAGGCTGGGCTGCAGACCAGTGTTGGTTTGCCAGGCTGTGCAGTGGGGTAGAGAGTGACTGGCAAGTGAGTGAGGCTTTGTGTATGTTTTCGGTCACTCCGCATCGCTTGCATTACCATCTGTGCTCTGCCTCCTTTTGGATCAAGAGTTATATTAGATTATCACGGGAATGAGAACCTTATTGTTGTGTGATTGTTTCACTCTATATTATAATATGGTAGTGGTGGAAATGGGGTGCACAGTGAGTGTGGTCCT
This sequence comes from Tupaia belangeri chinensis, assembly GCF_000334495.1. Classification (NCBI taxonomy): domain Eukaryota; kingdom Metazoa; phylum Chordata; class Mammalia; order Scandentia; family Tupaiidae; genus Tupaia; species Tupaia belangeri. The sequence continues at coordinate 439,856 of NW_006203620.1, forward strand.
GGGACTAGCTCCCCACCCTCACACCCCATGAGGGGATTGTCTTCCATGAGCCCATGGGCCTCTTCCCTGGCACTGGGAAAGTCAAGGACTGCTGGGCTGGAGGATTGGAGGAAGGGGATCATAGCATGACTAGATCCTGTGGAGCGTATGTCTGTCTGTCTGCCTGTCTTGTTTCTCTTTCTCATGTATACTCTATCATAAAGAAAAGGGAATTTTTTTTTAAGAATGATTTTATTCAACTTCGTTTATTATTACTATTTTTTTTTTAATTTGACCAAAGAGAGACAGAGAGAAAGAGAAAGGAAAAGTGAAAAAGCAAGCTTCCAGGTGCAAACTCTACCCACAATCGGCCATGTGGGAGTCCAGCACCTTAACTGCTACATCATCCGTTGGCCCTCAACTGTAAATATCTTTAAAGAAAAAAATATATATAAATTGAAATCTTTATTTAATTTCCAAGGACCACAGGGATCTTAAGATTTTTTTAAATTATGGATTGATTTATCATTTACCATTAGTAGTCCACAATACAACATATTACAAACTTTAATTATGAAAGAAAATGTTATTGGAAATGAGATGAAAAGAACTAAAGTATTTTCCAATTAATCTACACCTTCTTTCTAGAAGGAAAATGTTCAGCATTCTGTTCCTGTTGTTTTGCACTGAGATAACCTTATTCTCAAATTAAAAGATGAAATAAAATTTGGTATTATAACTGAATTTGTTGATTATACATCTTTAGAATTATATGACAACAGTTACGGTTATTTACAGTAAAAAAAAATTTAATGTCCTTTCAGCTAATAGTTCAAGTAAGTACTCTCAATGTTATTGAAAACAGAAATACAAACCATCTAATTTGCAAAACTATATTTCCCCAGTTATTAGAACCATTCACTCTCATTTTCTAGACTACTAGAAAAGTAGTAGACATACTAGAAAGGCTTTACCAATACTTACTATCGTAGAACTAATGATACCTGTTTAGGCTTTTTCCTCCTCACTGTGTGTGTGCATGCATATGTGTGTGTCTATACTCTGTGTGTGTGTGTGTGTGTGTGTGTATCGCTATATTAATATGTAAATACAAACATATTCAGATATACATACACTCATGTTTACAGAAATGGTTAGGGATACAGAGAGAGGGAAAGTGAGAAAGCAAGCTGCCAGGTCCACAACGTGAACCATGGTCAGCCATATGGGAGTCCACTGCACTTAACCACCATGCAACCTGCCGGCACTGGGAAGTTTTTTAAAGTAAAAAAATAAATAAATAGAATAAAATAAAATTTTATGTACAGCATAATCAGTCCCTGACATATATCCTCAATTTTGTCACTCCCTACTTTGTTGTACTTACTTGGCTAAACCACAACCTGTTCAATCCAATTCTCCACCTAATCTGCATCTTTACTCACGTAGCCAAATTCAACTGGAGAAACACATGACCCTGCTGAATGCCTCACTTTAGCTTCATGACCGCTACCTCAACTGGGTCCTCAATGCTGTGGATCACACTGCCCTAGACCATTCACTGGCCCATTTTTATGGGTTTCACACTTATTTTCTCTCTTCATATCATGTATAGCTTCTTGTCCATCCTTATTTTCAGCTGCTAACCTGACATTCTATCCTGGGGAGAAAACAGAAACAATCTAAAGAAAATTTCCTCAGATTCCTACCACTATTTCTACTCATTTACTCACAACTGTGGCCATACCTCTTTTCTCTCTGTGACTCTGGATGACCTGTTGATGTTTCTGGATGAGGCCAATCCCTTCCCTTGGATACCACATGATTGTCTATACAAGGACAAAGAAATGCTGCTCTACCAATTCTCTCTTTCTCTCACCTCATTCAATTTCCCTGTTCTACAGTGTCAATCCCATCAGTATCATAAGCAGCTATTAATTCTTTCATCTTAAAAACATTCCCTCTTGGGCTGGCCCCATAGCCTAGTGGTTAAGGGAGCCAAGTTTCACATAGACAACCAAGGTTTGATTCCCAGCTCCTGTGGCTTGAAAAACTCATGGGGTATGTATGTGTGCATGTCCCAAATCCTTACAGGATAAAGAAATGGAGAAATGACTACAGCATGACCACATCCCACCAACAGCAGTGCTTTCTCCTCGCTGTCTCTCTCTGTCTCTTTGGTAAGTACACACACCTTCTAGCAATTAAGAATTAAATTTATGAAAGAAAAACAAAACACATTCCCTATCTTGCACCTTCTCAGCCATAGTCTATTTTTTCTCTTTCTCTTTAAGTCTCCTTGAAAGAGCTATCTAAGTGGTCTCCCAGCGCTTTATTCTGATTTTCTCTCAAACCCATAATACTCAGGCTTATGTATCCTACCACACAAAATTGCTCTGATAAAGGTCACCAATGACTGCCACGTTGTTAGATCCAAAAGCCAACAAAAGCTCAGTTATCATATTGCTTGATCTACTGGCAGCCTTTAACATCATTGACTCCTTTTGTACTGCTTGAAACTGCTTCTGTTGATTTACAGAACACCACATTATTTAGGGTATTTTTTTTAGAGAGATGTTTGCTATAGGGTGCATGGTGGAGAGAGAGACAGAGAGAGAAAAAGTGAGAAATGACCCCCAAACCCCCGGAGGATGGCCATGCTGCAATCCCTTCTCGTCCATTCTCCTTTCAAGATTTTAGGCATGCAAGCATATGTGCCCAGCATGAGTTTTAAGCCACCGACTCCGGAACTCGAACTGTGGTCAACTACATGAGAATCTAGCAATATCAGCATTACATCATCTGTTGGTCCCACATTTAGGGTCTTTTAAAGAAGTTTATATGTGTTGTATATTTTATTCATAATAGAGTGCATGCAAAGGGAGAGAGCCCACAATTGAGAAAAGCACCCTCAAGAGGGTCTGGTCATGCCATGATCCAACTCCTCCAGATCACCAGCTAGTCAGGATCTTGGGTGCACATATGTGTGCCTCGGATATTTCATCATGAGCAGGCCAAGGATTCGAACCTATAGTCTACCATATGGCTTCCAGCACTGAAGTTCAGTTTGCTACCAATTGTACCACAGAGGCTGGGCCATTCAGGTTTTTCTCCTATGTCTCTGGCTATTCCTTTTTTATCTGTTGTTGCTTCTTTCTCATCTTCTTGACCTCTAAAAGCTTCAGAGCTCAGTCCTTGAAATTCTTCTCTTTGCTGTCTACACTCACTCTCTTGGTGATCTCATTTAGTTTCACAGCTTTAAATACCACATCTATAGTGGTAATTCCCAAGTTTCTCCCTCAGGCCTGGAGGTCTCCCTTAAAAACCAGATCTGTATATACAACTGTTCCTCAGCAGATCCCTTTAGATGTCAGTTAAATACTTCAAACATAAATGTAGCAGATCCCATGTCAGTTAAATACTTCAAACATAAATGTTCAAAACTGAACCACTGGAGGTGCCAGATGGCAGTGCAACCGTAAAATATGATCTGTGAGGCTGACTCACACGAGAAGATCCTAGGTTCATGTCCTGAGTACACTATAGGTAGACCCATGTTTTAGATGGCTGAGGCTGGGGGTGGATCACGGTGTCAAGCCCTATTGGGGGTACTGTCTCTCTGTGTATCTCCTTCACAGTAAACATAAATAAATAAACTTAAAACAACAAGAAAAACAAGTCACTAATCATCCCTCCACAATCCTATTTCTACCAGCGTTTCCCATCTCAGCATATTCTAGCTGCTTTGACCAAAAACTTTGAATTTCTCTTTCACTTTTTTCCCACACATTTCACATGCCATTTACCAGCAATTTCTAATGGCTCTACTTACGAAACACATATCTAATTCACCTACTTCAGTAACTTCACTATTACCATCCTGATTTCTCCATCTCAAGGGGATAAATGAAATAGCTGTTCCAATCCCCCTATTTCTACCTTATATCCCTAAAATACACTTAGCAGCCAGGGTGCTTCTCCTCTTAAAATGTAAGTTAGGAGATCAGACTGTGGTTCAGCA
>NW_006203620.1:443865-449666 GCF_000334495.1 Tupaia belangeri chinensis
GTTCAGCAGTAGCATAACACACTGTAAGACTGATCCACATGGGAAAGTTATAGTTTCACATCCCTAAACATACCAAGCATGCACATGCCCATGATCTACTGGGTCACCAAAAAAGTCATGATGCATTTATGCTTAGAAAAATACATTATGACTTTTCCAACGACCTAATATTTATAAAACTGGGGATAGATCACAGTGTGAAAACTCCGTTGGGGATGCCTATCGGCCTGTCTGTCCTCCCACTCCCTCACTCATAGAAGAAAGAAAGAAACTGATTTCACCTCCTACTATACCTACCCTTTGCTCATTCTGGGTATAGCCCACTTGTTCCCTATTCTATCTAGAACATATCAAGCATGATCTTGTCTCAGACTTTGAACTTTCTATTCAGTCTTCCTGGAATGTGCTATTGGGTTGTCGGAAAAGTCATGACGTATTTTTCTACGCAAAAATGTGTCGTGACTTTTCAGATGACCAAATAAAATATGTCTGTAGCTTATTCACCTGTCTCCTTTTTGTCTTTACTTAAATAATACCTTCTCAGTGAGGCCTTCTCCAGTTACCCTCTTTTGTATTTGTACCCCAACACTCCCTCTATCCTTGTTGTGATTGATTTTTCTTCGGAGCGCTTTTCACTAATATGCCATGTTTTATTTTTCATGTCCCTATTAGAACATAAGCTCCCCAAGGCAGAGAGTTTGTATGTTATTTGCTGCTGATTCCTCAGTGACTAAAACTATCTCCATGTGTTCAATAAGTTTTCTGAACAAAATAATGAGGTATCTAGAATTGTTCTGAAACTAAAGCAAAAATGCCAGTATAATAACCAAAGGCAGCTAATCTTACTCATCTTTTAAAAAAAATCACTTGTCTACGCCAGTGTTATAAAAAAATACTGCACTCTTAGAATCCCCAGTAATTATAATAAATTTGAACATGTTATTAGTTGCTTAATAGAACATATGAAACTGGAAAAACTGCCTATTGCACAGAGCAGAAAGACTAGTGTTATGAAGTATAAAGGTTACACAATTTACAATATGCACCTTTTCACTGATCCCTTTTACAAAGGTATGGTGTCCTTCTATGTATAGGGTAATATTGCTATCCCACCATTGGTGGGACATGAACTCCAAGTTGCACTTGCTTGAGATCAAGTAATATATTTTTATGTCAGCCAAAAAGAGATAGCGCATCATTTTCGGTCACAAAATAGTTTACCACTTCTGTTAAAGTTTACCATTCCATGCGGGAATCATATTAATTACTACTTAACTGAGTGTTTACTATAGGCTAGGCATATGTGCTATGTCTTTTAGATAGATACATCAGCTCATTTAAACCTTCAGAAAGCCTCTTTGAAGTAATACTCTCATTTTACAGATATAACAGACTCAGAGAGATCAACTAATTTGCCCAAGGTAGGAGAGCTGAGTAGGATGTGGACTCGGGTCTCTCTGATTTTCAAGTTTAAACTTTTAGCTCTATTGCTTGTGCTTCTTGTCATACTGATATAATCTAAATAGGCAAGTATGACACATTTTGTGTACGTAGAAATTCTGGCAACAATTTTGAGCACTCATCTGTCTAGGTTTTTCCCCCCTAGAAAGCATTTATAGGGAGAAAAAGCCATTTAGATGTCCAGTAAATCCTGGAAGTTTTAGTGAGAAATCAGATGCTATTTTGTTGTTGTTCTGAGATCAAGCTAAAATAACAATTACTTCATTCCAGTTACTTCAAACGCTCTGAGATAGGTTAAACACAAAAAGCACCAGTGACACATTAAGCTCTAGTACACAGAGACTACATACTGATTAAAGTTAGAATTCAAAAGAAGAAATAATACCCCCAAGAAGCATGTACCTCAACACCAACTTAAAAGTGACAAGAGAAAAACTAGTAAGCTGCAGTCAGTTAATGCCAAGACATTTTCCTAAAAGTTTTAGAAAATGGACTAAATCAACCAAGGATCCATGCATCTGTCAAGTTGAAATACACAGGACTGACAATATAACTATCTGTCCTTGACATATGATATTACAAAAAAGTAAAAAATATATCAATTTGAAAAGCAGTGGTTAACTATGTAAATGGTACTTTAATAAATCACATTTTAAGTAATGTTACTGAAGAATGATAATAAAAGGCAAATTTGCCTTCTGGAAAAAATTAGCTTGACACACTAAATATTAAATCAGAAAATATTTATAAAAGTTGCAAGAGATTAAGCAGATAACAATACCTGTTGTATTTTAAATGATCATATTTCTAAATAGATGTTGCGTCATTATGACTTTTGAAAAGGGGTGGAGTGCTTTTTGAAAAATCTTACTTTCTTTTATATACGATTAAAACCTTCCAAATGTTTTTAAAACACCTAAGAGAGCTCAAATACTATGTTAAAAAAGAATGGATGCATTTGGTAAATGAAATCAAACTTCATAGGAGATACTTACACTATAATTATATTTCAATATTAAAGCTCACCAAATGTTAGTATTTAAGAAAACAAAGCCACTAGAAGCAGCTAGCTGGACCTTTTTCTGTCAGTCTACAGAACTGAACAATCATGTGAAATATATTATCACTCTACCCTTTGTCAGTATCATCTGATACAACCTATCTTACTACAAATAATAACCAATCTAATCAATATGAAGTAACTTGTATGATCAAACTTTAAATTCCTGTATATAGCAATTATCACAAAAATACTTTAAAACTGAAAAAAAAGAAAAAGAAAAACTAAAATTTAACAGATGAATATATAGACGTTCTACACCGACATATAATACCTGTGCCTGGCTATTTTGAATCAAAGTATCTCACAATTATGACTGATCTTGGGTGTGTCTCTTACAAGATTAACCCAACCTGTTTACTTCATCACCTGGAGAGGTATTGACTTCTGAGGTCGCCATCCTACTAGTCTCTTCCCAGCTTTTCCCAGCAAAGAAAGCACCTTAGCAGCCATGTCGAAGATGCTTTTTCATGCTCTAGGATAAGTTCCCTCCCATAATGCCTTAAGATCATCCCCCGTGTACATCAGATAATGTTTTGTTCTAGGTCACAGGATAGTGTAATTGGGAGTCTATCTGTATATGTTGAAATGAGGAGATCTAGGAGTAACTATTGCAGCCTACACACTTCTCATACACCGTGTACTACTTTATATATATATATATATATATATATATAATGTTAAGTGATTGAAACACACCTGACAGTTAAGTATGTATGTTTCTAAACGATGGAATTGGTTGTATATAGTTTAATTCACAGCTTACATTTAAGGAATTCTGAAGACAAATCATGCTGAGTGGCACCTACTGGCAAAACGTGCTCTTATACTTCTGGGAGCTATGTGTTTGGAGAAGATATAAAATGGTTTGATAGTATAGAAGGGAAACAGCACAAAGACAATTTCAATATTTTTTAACAGCTGCTAAAGAGTAACTGCTACAGACCTGTGTACACAAAACCTTACTGTTATATTAAACTGCCTATCCTGCCATAGTGCAGATTTTCATTTTGTCATAAAGTACTCAATTTAGGGTATTATTTTCTCTATCAGAACATATCCATAACAGTAACAGAAGTTTCCCAAAAATATTTGGGTTATAGAACTTAAAGTTATAGTTATAAGACATGTGTTATGTTCAAGTGAGGAATACACAGAACATATTTATAGATACAACTATCTCCTGTCATTTAAAATGTTTTATAATTTAAAAGTAACAATTAGGACTGTCAACCATGAGTGTAGGTTTCGGGAAATCTGTAACATGTAGTATTTCCCACAGGAATACCTTTCTGCTACATGGAGAATTTTCCAACTACACCTTTTTTGGTCATGTGACCTGCCCTCCACATGTGCTAGAGAAGCCAGTTTAATAGGTTAGTTCTTTGTTAATGTTGCTTCCTAGTACTTTATACTGTTAAAAATTATGTAGTAGTGTCATCTTAAAGCGTTTATTATAACATAGTCAAATATGTCACCACAATTCAGCTGACTAATCACCATAATGTGAAACTGTCGTTTTTGTTAAAGCTCACTCTGTGCTTCACTATTAAAACTATCTTATAAGCGTGACTAATAAAAGAACTCAAAGACTGATAAATCTGTTGAGAATCTTACAGCCATTCAGTCAACAACATATAAACTAGTAAAGAAAAGACAGGTACATATTCCAAAAAGAACAGATAACTCAAAAAAAGCATTTTTATCTGTAACATTTCATCATGGGTATGTCTTACATTTCAGAAATTAAAGACTTAGCTGAAGAAGGAAGCCACACAAGACAAATATAATGACACATGAAAAGTCCTCCTGGAGTTAAGATCTCTATGTTATAGATGGGACTATATCTCACTCTGCTCTCTTTCTCCACATCCATGTGCTTACCTGACCCATGTTTCACTAAGGTGAGTGAGGCAAGAGTGATAGAAAATTAGTTACTTCTGTCTTGAGACATATTTTGGGATAGTTGAGGCAAAGTTATGACAATTTATGGACAGTCTCCAAAGTACACAGGGTATTATTTGTAAATACCTGAAGACAACTGGGCAGATGTTCCTGCTAATGTTTCTGGCAACTCTTACTTTTATCCTTAGCAGTTTTTTCCCTTCTGAGTCCAGATGGGCTGTAGGCCAACTGTGTGCCTGTATATGTAGGAGTGCATGTGTGAGAGTAAAACAGGGGCAAAGAGACAAAAAGAGAGAGCGAGGAAAAAGCAGTAACTTATTTACTCTCCAGTAAATAAGTTAACTATAGATGCTTGAATACTACTATCCTCACAAGGTCCAGTCTGACAACTTCCCAAAGGAAATGCTAACCTGATTGATATCTCACCTCCTTTGACAACCATGTGGCAGCATGCAACCTAACAGATGAATTCAGAGAGAGCAAATAATGCAGGCTAATCAGTGGACATTAAGTGCTTAGCAATAGAAGAACACTACATCTTTGTACTTGGAAAGAACATTACATTTCTTTGTACTTGGAAATCAAAAGAATCTGTTAGGGGAACCAGCAGTTAGCGTAATGGCTATGTCGCTGGATTCCCACGTAGTCAACCACAGTTCGCGTCCTGGACCCAGTGGCTTAGAACTCACGGCGGGCGCGTGTGCGTGCGTGCCCAAGATCCCAAGAGGAGAATGGAGGAGGAGGGATTGCGGCGTGACCATCACCCCTGGAGGGTGATTTCTCGCTTTCTGTCTCTATGTCTCTCTCTATCTGTCTGGCGAGCGCCCTAAAGCGAAAACCCTAAAAAAAAAAAAAAAAAGAATCCATTAGTAAATAAGAGCTACTAGATCTGTTTTAAGTTCATAACCTATTCTAATGTAAAAAGTTCTGAGAAGGCAATTCTCAGAGGACCAGAAATTATATAGAGGCACATGAAATAGAGTTTTAGCCCTGGTTCAGGAGCTACAAATCTTTAAGATCTGAAAGAAATTAACTGCTTACTGTCTGTTTCCTCATCTGTAAAAAGAAACCACTGAATCCAAAGTTTAAGTTATCAAAGACCAGTAAAAAAAAAATCTTAAAATTGGGATCAGCATTGCTAGATTCCCATATGACCAGTGGTGGTTCAAGACCTGGATCCAGAGGCTTGGAATTCACGCCAGGCTCTTGTGAATGCATGCCCAAAGTCCTGAGAGGAAAACGGAGAAGAGATTGTAACATGGCCATCCCCCCAGGGGGGTGATTTCTCGCTTTCTGTCTCTCTGTCCTCTCTCTACCTCTCCACCAAGTACATGTACCCTAGAGCAAAAGAAATTTCTAAAAAAAAAAAAAAAAA
>NW_006203620.1:449676-452490 GCF_000334495.1 Tupaia belangeri chinensis
AAAAAAAACCCTTAAAATAAATAAGGATGTGGAATAAAATGACATGGAGCTGCCAATTTTTTGCCAGGTATGAAAATTTAAACAAAGAAAAAAAGTATGGCCCAGCAGGTGGTGTAGTGGTTAAGGCGCTGGATTCCCACATGATAGCTTGCTTTCTCACTTCCCTCCCCACCCTGTGTCTCTCTCTGGTAAAATTTAAAATTAATTAATTAATTAACTTTAAAATAAAAAAGTATAGCCTACCATTTACCATCACCATCATTTCATAAAATAAAGAACATATTTAACTTCCTAAAATTAAAAAGATACTATCTTATAATAGGAAGCAATCCTTCACATCGAAAATGTTTAGATTTTAAAAATTCCTGACCTGTTGTCACTTTTCTCACTTTACCACAGATCAGGAAAAACATCGTCACTAACAAGCAATGGTCCAAAAATTAAATGTGAGAATCACTGCACTCAGTAATTTTCAAGATACAAGGCTCAAAAGCTATGGTTTTAATTTTAGGTGCTCTGCTGTATTTCTTTTGCTCCACACTATGCTCTAAAATAGACACCTTAATAAATAACAATGCTACTACTTCATAAATTCAGAAATATACTTAAATCAGTTTGATAAATAGCCACTAAGCTAAAATAAGGTTTAGCCTGTTGGGATAACTATAAACTGCTACAGATGCAACTTCAATAATAATAAACTATTGAGTGAATGCTTTACTATTAAGCTCATTTTACAGATGAGGACCGTGAGGCAGTAGACAATTTAAGCAATCTGCCGAAGACACATAGCCTGAAGCCTCAGTAGTCAAAATTGAAACCCTAATCTGTGACTCCATCTTCAAGTATGACTCAAAAAAAAAAAAAAAAAGATTTCTACAATTTTTCTGAAGGGCATATGCGCTTGCCAGAGGTGGGGGGCAGTGAGAAACACCCCCATGGGGATGCAATCCCATCTCCCCAACTTCTCCCTCTTTTAAGAATTTTGAACACACATGCACGCATACCTGATTTGTTTTCCTACCTGCCAGGTTCAAGATTCGAATCACACACTCAGCCATGCAAAAAAAAGATTTCTACAATTTTTCTGAAGGGCATATGCGCTTGCCAGAGGTGGGGGGCAGTGAGAAACACCCCCATGGGGATGCAATCCCATCTCCCCAACTTCTCCCTCTTTTAAGAATTTTGAACACACATGCACGCATACCTGATTTGTTTTCCTACCTGCCAGGTTCAAGATTCGAATCACACACTCAGCCATGCAGGATCCAGCCACCTTAACCACCACACCACCAACTGGTCCAGGAAATGATTTCATTTGGATTTTAATTTTACCACTTGCCCTTTTATAAACTAGTGGCAAATGGTTGAAATTTTAGAAGTTATACAGGGTTAAATATTTCCCTGTTTTACTTTTCGAAATACTGTCTTTTTAACACAATCAAAAATATTGGAGGGGTCTTCCACTAAAAAGACTGAAGATGACAGTAAGTAAGGTCACTTAAGTTTTCTCAAAAAGCTGATAAAACGACACATTTAGAATTTCTAAAGGACAGATACTTACAGATTTCTTCTTTTTCTCTCAAGAAGAACAGGTATATCTTCTGTGATTTTCAATCTGCAGTAAGAGACAACATTCATGAGTAATGGAGACATGAGAAAACCCATTTAAAAGAAAAGTCAGGTGCTGTTTCACATTAGTATGCATTTTAGGTCATGATAGGCCAAGTTCCAAAAGAAGAACAAGAAATGACAAGATGAGTGTCTGACCATCATTAACAAGAGGACAGAAGCAGTACTATTAAGATCTCAGAAAAGTAACTAGGCCACTAAGAGACAGTATTTAAAACCCTAGGAGAAAATCGCAAGAAGCAAGAGTCATTCTCTTAATGGCTTTATTTGGACCTTTGACACCTGCACTGTCAGGACCAAAGCCAAGTTCAGAGACAGAGACAATATCTGACCACAGCAAGCCAATCTACCAAGACAGGCAGTCTCCCCCACCCCCATCCAAATGCCTGTGAAACCGAAAATAAATATTTTCCTTTAAATAATGCAAAATTATTTCCAAATATAAATACATCACTGGTCAAAGTAAAAACTTGAAGATAACCATCATCTTCCCTTGCTTTATAAACAGATCATTTTTGTGACATTCTTCAATATATATGTATATATATATACCAAAATGTTTAAGGATCAGTTTATGGTTAAGGATCGACCTATTTTGGACAATGCAGGAGAAAACTAATTAGCATCTGAATACTTAGAACAGTAAACTAAGGCCCTTTGGTAATTTGATGCTACTTACTCACATTTCAACACACTGAGGTATTCTGGGCATTATACAGCGATTCTGAAGAATTAGAGTTTTATTTCATTCAGCAGTGTACACTACTACCTGCATATGCTTATGTTTTAAAAATAACCCTTCAAGCTTTTCTTGAAGATGTCCCGATTGTAGTCATAAATCTAGATGCTCCGCTATGTCATAAAAACAGATATCCACTTAACTGTAATTATCGTGATAACTAGCTGGTGGTACGTAACTCAAACAGTTAACTTTCTCCTGTTAAACTAAACTATTTTGGCTTAAAACAGCTGCTGAAGTCCTACACTTAGATTCCTATGGATAAGCCAAATTCATGTGTGTGAGGGCCTGAGCTGGTTGCTAAGTTACAGTCAATCATACTAGCCACAATTCAGGCAGTCAGAGAAAACCCACCTTTTAAGCCGTTCATGCAGCCTATCATCCAGCTATTACCAATCCAGTGATTTTTCTACCTCACTCCTTCACTTTCGTCTTTATATGTC
>NW_006203620.1:452512-457651 GCF_000334495.1 Tupaia belangeri chinensis
ATATACCCCGTGACCACGCAGCTAGCCGGAGTCTCTTCTCAAAAGCCACCCTTTGGGAGACTGCCAGATTTAAATCTCTCGCCCTTTGTTTAAATAAACTCTGTTCAATTTTAGTTTATCTAAATTTTTATTTTTAACACTCCTTTGGTACCAGTAGAAGGATGAAGGAAAGAATGGTTTATACTCAGACTTGTCACGAATGCAGGATGCTTTCTCTTTTGTTTAATACAACTATTTTTAACTTCAACTTAATATCTACAATCTACTTCAGGTGAAGGGCTCTGGTGGTGGTTTTAATATATGTCCGCACATAAATGATTAGGACTACTTATAAACATAAGTTGCTTCATTTAATATTTTCTTTTTTCCCCCTAGATGGCTAACACTAGAGGGAGGAAAATCCTGCATACACATATTAAAATAAGGTCCAAAGAGTTCAGAATACAAAGGGAAAAAGACTTCATAGTAAAATATAAAATTATCCAGCAGTTTGCTTAATTAGAAAAACAATTCCATCAATCGATATTCGCAAAGGGTAGGCAATAGTTGCCTTCTGGTACTAGAGAGGGAGAAATTTTGTAGTATTAAATAATCTCTGAGAATTGCTTTTCCTGCCCAGCTGATTTTCTCAATGCCTATAACCTCAAAGGTCCTTTCTTTCATCATAAAAAAGTGAAAGAAAGTAACAGCTGCCCAGCAAAGAAAAGGAAACCAAATAACATTTTCTGTCCCAGCCTAATGGAGTTTTTCTACACAACAAAAAAGCTGACCCTGTACCCTCCCTCTTCCCTAACTCTCCCTATAAAATAGCACCTTCCTCTTAAAGTCATGCTATTGAAATAAAATGAAGAAATAGTTTAATATGAAAGAACTAAGCAGGGCTAGTTGGTGGCATGGAGGTTAAGGTGACTAGATCTTACATGGCTGACTTTGTGGTTCAAGTCCAGAACCCAGAGGCTTGAAAAACATGCTGGGAGGCTCCCTCTTCCCTAACTCTCCCTATAAAATAGCACCTTCCTCTTAAAGTCATGCTATTGAAATAAAATGAAGAAATAGTTTAATATGAAAGAACTAAGCAGGGCTAGTTGGTGGCATGGAGGTTAAGGTGACTAGATCTTACATGGCTGACTTTGTGGTTCAAGTCCAGAACCCAGAGGCTTGAAAAACATGCTGGGAGGAGCCAGCAGGTGGCAAAGTAGCTAAGGTGTTTGACTCCCATATGACAGACCATGGTTTGAGTCCTGCACACAACAGCTTGAAAATCATGCTGGGCACGTGTGCATGAGTGCCCAAAATACCAGAGGAGAATGGAGAAGAGACCGCAGTGTGGGTGAGTTCTCACTTTCACTCTTTCTCTGTCTCTCTCTGGCAAACACGTGCCCTGTGGCAAAAAAATAAATAAATTTAAAAAAGAAAAAGAAAAACCTGACACAATGTGTATGTGGCCAAAATCCCAAAAGGAAAATGGAGAAGGGATTGTACAATGGTGCAATGGCCATCCCTACCAGGGAATGATTTTTTTCACTCCTCTTTGTCTGTCTATCATACTAGGGAGCACACACACCACATAGCAAACACACACACACACACACACACACACACACAAACAAAACAAAACTCTAAAAAACAAAAGCAAGTGGTTTCTACTTGCAGATGACTAGGAATAGGGATGAGCTGGCTAAAATTATAGTGCAAACTTTAGTCAGACTTTTCACATTCATGGTTATACAAGTTTTTTATAATATAAGGAAGTTGGAAAGTCTTAGCTTATCAAATTCTTAACAGACTGAAGCATATAATATAGTTTCATCTCAATAATAACCTCATAGCATAAAAAGGAGATAATAAGACATCAAGGGTTTTTCTTCCTCTTCTTCTTTTTTTTTTTTTTAAGAGAGGTTTTTGCTATAGTGCTATAGGGCACATGCGCTCATAAGGGACAGACAGATAACAAGAAATCACCCCAAGGGGCGATGTCCACATGACAATCCCTTCTCCTCCAGTCTCCTCTTGGGATTTTGGGCACACATGCACATGCATCCAGCATTGAGTTTTAAACTACTGGGTCCAGGACTCGAACCACAGTAGACTATATGGGGGGGGGTGGTCCTGTGATGTAACCATTATGCCATCTGCTGCTCCTGAGCTTATCTTCTTAGAGCTAGGGAAGAAGGCAGCATAGAGAAATCTTAACTCATTGAATACCAGAGACAAAAACAATGTCCATGGAGTTAACAGGAAGGTAAAACAAAAAGGATACCAAAAAAAGTAAAAAGGAATACAAACACATGGCAGTGTTGTTAAACTTCCTGTTTGGGGGGACCAGCAGTTAGCGTAATGGCTATGTCGCTGGACTCTCACATAGTCGACTGCAGTTAAAGTCCCGGACCCGGTGGCTTAAATTCATGCCGGGCATGTGTGCGTGCGTGCCCAAGATCCCGAGAGGAGAATGGAGAAGAAGGGATTGCGGCGTGGCCATCCCCCCTGGGGGGTGATTTCTCGCTTTCTATCTCTCTGTCTCTGTCTGTCTGGTGAGCGCATGCGCCCTATAGCAAAAAAACTCTCAAAAAAAAAAAAAACTTCCTGTTTGGGGATGGAAAAACATGTCTGCAGTCTATGTCAAAAACTGAAGAACTGGAGGGTATAAGGCAGGGAAGGCAACTGTGGATGCTACAGACAGTATAGGAGGGGGTGGGTAGTTCCATATGGGAGGGAGAGGATGGGGGAAAAAAGAGAAGCATTTAATGGGCATAAAAATGAAAAGATATTTGTTGATGATAATGTATACAGTAATATCTTTGAATGGACTGAGATGTACTGTATTCATGCTGGGAAAAACAATTTCATATGCTGTAAAGATGTACAGTGATTAAATGTTAATTTTTAAGAAGTAATAAAAACTTTTTAAAAATTTAAAAAAGAAACACATGAATGTGTTTGGTTTTGTTTCTCTCTGCAAATAAATTTGTTAAAGAATATTTTAAAAACATTCTTCCAGAAGTAAAGTCAACATTAAACTTGTGATAGCATCTGTTGGAAATGTCTGAAGCATGATGAATCGTCCCCCTGTACTGAATGCTTCAGAGACCAATGTTATTAAGTTTAAAATTGAATGTTTCAGAAACCAGTGGAAAAATACGAAGAAAATTTTTAGCATGTGGTGTTCAAATTTAAAAGTAAATTCTGGCAAGTCTTTTTCAAAGCAATTCTCTAACCAACAGTCCTTTATAGGTCTTATTTTAAATAAGTATATATAAGTCATATATTCGTCTAAGTATTAGTAGGCAATAAAATAGAGTTCAAGTTTAGAAATGTTGATATCAAGAAATAATATGGGTTCAAAACAGTAGGTATGATTCCATCATACATACATATTTAAATGTTACATATTCATATAAAAATTAGTAAGATATTTAACAAATAGTAACAGTAGTTATTGCTGGGTTGTAGGATTACAGTTTTCGTATTTTTATGTATTTTTGTATTTTTCTAAGAGCGATTTTTGGGACCAAGAGATGACATAATGGTTACATCACTGGACTCCCATTTGGTTAAATCTGGTTCGAGTACTGGACCCCACGGCTTAAAACTCATGACAGGCACATGTCTCTCCAGTGAATGCATGGATAGCAAAAATCTTTCAAAATAATATTTTTTAAAAAGAGATTTCTTTGCTATAGGGTGTGTGCACCAACCAGAGAGACAGAAAGTGAGAGATCATCCCCCAGGGGGCATGGCTACGCCACAATCCATTCTCCTCTTGGGATCTTGGGCACACGCACACATGTTCCTGGTGTTTCAAGACACTGCATCCAGGACTTGAATCAAGATCAGCCATGTAAGAGTTCAGCACTTTAACCACTACACCACTTGCCAGCCTCAAGAATCTTTTCGTTTCCCCTTAAGAATATTTGTGACTGTGGGTGGTTCAAGAAGCTTAAATGTTCATAACATGTGGGTCACTTGATTCATAAGTATTAAAACATGTTAAAGAAATAACTTATGGGACCAGTAGATGGTGTAATGGCTACATCGCTGGACTCCCATGTAGTCAACTACAGTTTGAGTCAGTGGCTTAAACTTACACTGGTGCGTGTGCGTGCATGCCCAAGATTTCAAGGAGAATGGAGAAGGGATTGTGGGTGGTCTCCACCCTGGGGGGTGATTTCTCGCTTTCCGTCTCTCTGTCTCTCTCTGTCTTTCTGGTAAGTATACATGCCCTATAGCAAAAACCTCTCCAAATAATAATAATAATAATAACTTAGGAAAAAGCTACACAAAACTTATTGTGTATAATGCAAAGAATTTGGAAATAGGGACTGGCAGGTAGTGTGATGGTTGAGATGCTGGACTCCCACATGGCCGACAATGGTTTGTGTCTCAGACCTGGCAGCTTTCTCTCTCTCTCTCCACTGTCTTTCTCTGGTCAAATTAAAAAATAATAATAATAAAATAAAATACATAATTCTTTTTGAAAAATATGGCGATAATTCCAGTCCATCATACACTAGAATGGTGCTTTATGGAAAAAGTAGGTAACTTTAAAAAGAAAGTGCTTTACTGGCCAGTAGGTAGACCTGGCGGCTTGCTTTCTCACTTTCCTTCTCTCTCTCCCTGGTGAGTGCACGTGCTCTATAGCAAGTTTTAAAAATATTAATAATAATAAACATAAATAGTTCTTAAAAAAAAAAAGTGCTTTAAAAACATTCAAACATTTCAAATGTTGGGCCAGCTAGTGGTGTGGTGGCTAAGGCAGCTGGATTTGGTTCGAGTCTCACACCCAGTGGCTTGAAGTACAAGCCAGGCATTTGTGTGTGCATGCCCAAAACTCACTCACTCTCTCTCTCTCTCTCAATGGCAAATTTAAAAAAATTTTTTCAAGTATTATAAAATATATAATGTCCTTTTTATTTGACTCTTTAGAAATAACAGCTTTTACAAAAGATTTATTAATTTTAGTTATTATTATTATTTAATTTGCTATAGGGCACATGTGCTCTCCAGAGAGAGATGGGGGGGGGGTTGAGAAAGCAAGCTGCCAGGTCCAGGACTCAAACCCAGAATAAAAGTGGGAGTCCAATTCCCTAACCACTATACCACCGGCTGGCCCCTAGAAATAAAAGCTTTTAAGTTTAGTGT
>NW_006203620.1:457764-465474 GCF_000334495.1 Tupaia belangeri chinensis
AAAAAAAAAAAAAAAAAAAAAACCTCTGCATGCTTTTTTTATACCAGAACACAGAGGTCTACTTTTTAACATTTCTATGATATTGCATTACATAGCCATATTCCAATTATGTTTAACCAGTAGTCTTTACTAGTAAACACTTGAATTCTTCTAGCATTTCATCATTAGAAATACATCAACAGGGACCAGCAGTTGGCATAATGGCTACGTTACTGCACTCTCATGTAGTCAACTGCGGTTCGAGTCCCAGACCTGGTGGCTTGAACTCACGTTAGGTGTGTGTACATACATGCCCAAGATCCCAAGAGGAGAATGGAGGAGAAGGGATTGCGGGGTGGCCATCCCTCCTGAGGGGTGATTTCTCACTTTCTGTCTCTCTGTCTCTGTCTTTCTGACGAGCACACGCGCCCTTATAGCAAAAACCTCTAACAATAACAACAAAACAGAAATACATCAACATATTTATGCCAATGCTTTTGTAAGATATAGTTCTAGCAGGATTGTTAAATAAAAAGGATATGACCATTTTGGATTTTTAGTCTATTAAAAATTGCCCTCCAAGGGCCAGCAAGTAGCATAGGGTTTAAGGCACTACACTCCCACATAGCCAAGTGCCTGCATGCCCAAAATCCCATGTGGCATGGCCATGCCCTGGGAGGGTGATTTCTCACTTTCTCTCTCACTGTCTCTGTATCTCTCCACACAGCACACTTGCCCTATGGCAAAAACTAAAAAAAAAAAAAAAAAAAAAAAAAAAAAAAAAAAAGCCCTCCAGGCCTTGAAGCAGTAAGAGCCTAGTAGTAATGAGTATATCCAGAACCCAGATCTTAGGTTTCCAACCACTGTTCTGCAATAAAAGAAACCAGAGCTCTTGGAGTAGTTGATTAGAGTGCCAAGCCAGGAAAAATGCAAGATCAGCCTAGAATTGTCTAGTGCCAGAAAATAAGTAAGAGCTTAAAAAAAAAAAAAAAAGGCAGGGACATGTCAAAAGGACACAGGGCCCCCTAAACAGCTCCCAATTGTCAAAGCTGGTGCAATTTAGGCAACAAAATAAATAGTAGCATTAGATTATATCCCAAAGAATAAAATAGCATCAATAAGTCCACAGTAATACAAATAATTAAATATATGAATGAAGTGATAAATATTACTTACAGAAAATTCTAATATAGAAGGAATAAAAAATTTTTAAATCTCCATTAGAATATCACAAGAGGGACAAGCAGATGGTGTAATGGTTATGTTGCTGGACTCCCACATCGTCGACCACTGTTCAAGTATCAGACCTGGTGGCTTAAAATTCACGCTAGGTGTGTGTGCATGTGTGCCTAAAATCCTGAGAGAAGAACACAGAAGAAATTGCAACATGGCCATCCCCCTGGGGGGTGATTTCTTACTTTCTGTCTCTCTGGCAAGTGCACGTACCCTACAGCAAAACTCTCTCTAAACAAACAAACAAACAGGTACCAGCAGTTAGTGTATGGCTATTTCACTGAACTCCCATGTAGCCGACCACAGTTCAAGTCCTTAACCCAGTGGCTTAAACTCATATCAGGCGCGTGTGCATGCATGCCCAAGGTCCCAAGAGGAGAATGGAGGAGAAGGGATTGTGGTGTGGCCATGCCCCCTGGGGGGTGATTTCTCGTTTTCTATCTCTATGTATTTCTCTGTCTTTCTGGTGAGCACACGTGCCCTATAGCAAAAACCTCTCAAAAACAAACAAACAAACAAACAAAAAGAACACCACAGGAATAATTGCTACAAGCAAAATCCATCATTTAATGCCAACACTGATGAGCAAAAGTTTAACGTTAAAACAGGATACTGCATGGTCTTAATATATATCTCCAAATATGTATTAAAAGTATAACATGGTATGGAATACTTTCCCTAACACCTCAAGCTAAAATTTCTGGCTCTCTTTGACCTCCTATAGCTCTTCTCTAATATAGCCTTAAACTTGTACTATGTTATCTTGTAGTATTTATTAATTTCTCTTAATCATTTATCTAAACTGAAAGCTCATTCAGGGAAGGGACTATCTTATTAATTTTGTATCCTAGCTTGGCTTACAAATGACATCAAATATTTGTTGAAGTGAATAAGAGAAACTAAAAACTGTCAGAAAATACAGCTACCTTGCCAATAGTTATTCCTTCACAAGTAATATCAGACTTCAGTCCGTTTATTTGTAACTATGTTTTTGGAGAGGTTTTTTTTTGCTATAGGGCATGTGCGCTCGCCAGAGAGAGAGAGGCGTGTGTGCTCACTAGACAGACAGAGAGAGACAGAGACGGAAAGCGAGAAATCCCCCCCCAGGGGGGACGGCCACGCCACAATCCGTTCTCCTCCATTCTCCTCTCGGGATCTTGGGCACGCACGCACACGCGCCCTGCGTGAGTTTTAAGCCACCAGATCCGGGACGCAAACCTCAGTTGACTACATGGGAGTCCAGCGACATAGCCATTACGCTAACTGCTGGTCCCTATTTGTAACTATTTTTAAGATAGAATTTTTGAAAGTATTATTTATTTCATTTTATTTAATTAATTTCATTATTTATTGTTTAATCTGATCAGAGAGAGGGAGTGAGTGAGTGAGACAGCAAGCTGCCACGTCTGGGACTCAAACCATGGTCGGCCACGTGGGAGTCCAGCAACTCAACTACCACACCACCTGCCAGCCCCAAGCTAGGATATTTTTTTTTGCTATCACCTTCAACAGGTATTCTGGAAAAGTATTATGACAAAAAGTCACCATAATATTTTGGGATGATGACAATCTATTTTAGGCAAACAAAATCCTTGGCTGTATTCATAACCTACACTGCTGGAAGAACATATATACTGCATATCCATGATAATAGTCAATATTGCTTTACATAGTTAAATATTCAGTAGTCTGATAAAGTTTCGTTTATCAGTTTTATAGCAACGCTTACTTAAACTACATTCATTCCCTTCATCTAAGGCTAAAAATAGCCTAGTTTGAATGCCAAGAGAAACATTTCAATCCTAGCTAATAATTCTGGTAGCACCCATTTTGTTACATAACTTTGTCCCCTATAATTAGTATAAAGATAAGTATATATAGATAGAGAAACATAGAGACATAGACATAAATCTGTCAATGGCCTAACCTACAATATGAGTAACAAACGTCACTTAAGAGAGGAAGATAAATGATATGCATACAGATTCCACCCCTTAGTTGTAAAGCTGTAGACTTTCAGAGTCAACTAGGCTTAAAGTTGAGAATAGTAAATGAGTATCTAAAAAAGAAAGTCTTCTAGTGGATGAACCTGGAGAATATTATGCTAAGTGAAATGAACAAAAGTAAGACAAAATGCCCATGATACCATTTACATGAGAAATCAAAAATAGTCGCCCTGAGAAGCAAAGAAAAGAATAGTGGTTCACAGGGGCTGTGGAGAGGGAGAAACAGGGCAGTACTAGTGAAGAGGTAGTTACGCAAGATAAGTGAGGCCTAGCTATCTACTGCACAGCATAGTGTCTACAGTGAATAATACTGTATGTATACTTAATAATTTGCTAAGGCGATAGATCTTATGTTCTTTTTGTCTCTTTCTTGCTCTCTCATACATACACACATAATAATGAGAGAGCAGAAAGAGATAATAGATGTGTTTATGGCATAGACTGTAGTGATAGTTTCACAGATATATATTTAATCTCAAACTAATCAAGTTATGTACATTAAATATATACAGCTTTTGTATGTTGAACATACCTTACTAAAATAGTTTTGATTGACTAAAGGATATAGAAACACAGTAAATGGATGTAAATACCAGATATAGTGTGTGTGAAAGAGGAGGGTCTGAGGAAGGACATTTAGAAGAAAAATTGAGAGGCAAAGCTTTAATGGGACAAAGAAACGTGGTATTATCTGCTGAAGATATTTTATAGTTTTATCAACTGGACTAGGGAGAAATGTTCACCTGTTAAAATATTCACTTTGGAAGCTAAATAATGTGATTGAATATATAAAAGAAAATGAAATTTAAAAATGTGAATAAAAATAAAGAACAAGATATTGATTATTCTCTATTTTGGGTGCCAGCAGTTTTCAAAGCCAACTTTTTAATGATATAGCTATGAAAAATGAATAAAATTAGATACAATGAAAAATGAATAAAATTAGAATGTGCAGCAGGGAGGCCACTGAATGAATACATTAATTTCTCCTTTATTCTGCTCCCAGTGAGAGCAGTGTAAAGAAGTTGATTGGGGACAGGTAGCACAGATGAACAATGGCACAGTAGTAAAATGCAATGTCCTACAAGGTGAACCCACATGGAAAGGTACCAGGTTCACAACTGGAGACCCACCTGAGTATGCCAGGCACTTATGTGTCCATGATTCAAGGCTGGTTGAGAATGGGAGTAGATCACAGTTTGAGAACTCTGTTGTGGAGGTTGTTTCTCTCTCCCCACTCTGCTCCCATCTGTGTTTCATTCATAGAAGAAAGAGAAAGAGGAGGAGGGAGAAAAGAAAACAGAAGACAAGAAACTAACTTTAAGTAAAAAGAAAACAAGGAACTAAACAGTGGGATGCCTACTAAAATGAGAAATGGAAGATGCTCAAAGACAAACTTTGATTATTTTGAGTTTTCCTTTGGGTAGTTTATTCTGCCCATTTTCCTCCTTTATCTAAGGGCTTAGTTGTAATCTCCACAATTTCTGAACCACACTCTTTATCAAGCTTCCAACTTTAAATATATACTTTTGGAATATTATTGCTATTTAATTTTTAAACCGCTTACCCACTTCTCCATCATATTTAATGAAAAATAGAAGCTATTAACACTGGAGTAAACATCTGGGCCAAAAAGAGAGAGAAAGAGAAAGAGACAGAGAAAGAGAAAGAAGGAAGGGATGGAGGGAGAAAGAGAAAGAAGGAAGAGAGGGAGGGAAGAAGGGAGGAAGGAAGGAAGGAAGGAAGCAGCAGATGACATTACGGTTACATGGCTGGACTGGCACACAACCAACTGGTTCAAGTCCCAGACCTGGCAGCTTAAAACTCAAGCCAGGCACATGTGCATGCATGCCCAAGATTCTGAGAGGAGAATGGAGGAGAAGGGACTATGGCATGGCCATACCCCTAGGGGGTGATTTCTTGCTTTCTGTCTGTCTCTATCTCTCTGGTGAGTGTACGTGCCCTATAGCAAAAATCTCTCTCTTAAAAAAAAAGGAAGGAAGGAAAGAAGGAAAAGAGACAGGTAAAGGAAGGGAAGGGAAGGAAAAATGAAGAGAGGACTAGAACTCCATTTAATTGTCCATAAAAATTTTTAAATTTTGAATTTGAACAGTGATATGTTCTACCTAAAAAAAACTTCCCACAAAACAAATAAATTAAGGCAAATTAGGGAGTGAAGTACTTAGATGCTCTGAAAACTAATTCAACTACTCTTTACTTACCTCATGGGATTGTTTTAAGAATTAAATAAAAAATTTAAAAAAGATTGAATATAACAAGACCTATAAGAATATAATAAGAACTTTTAAAAGAAAGAAACTTCTCTCTCCCAACCCCAGTGACAATGTAGGCTAAAATAATGTCTTCTTTATAAAATATTAAGAAACACTAAGGTTATTACCTATTGATGATAACATGTATAGTATTCTCAACTGGACTGGTCTGAGGAGTATTTCATGTTTGGTAAATTATTTTTACAAGCAAAATGATACATAGTGACTGAATGTTTTTTTAAAAAATGAGAAAAATAATAATAATAATCTAGAATTAAAATGATGAAAAGCTATTTGATGATGATGATGTGGATAGTAATGTCTTTGTCTTGACTGATATCCAAGGTATTCCTTCTGGAAAAAGAAATGTAATATCCTGTAAAGATATATGTGATTCAATGTAATATAAACAAGACTATGATAATAATAAAAAAAAAGAAAGCACTATGGGGCCAGCAGGTTGCATAGTGGTTAAGGCACTAGAATCCCACATGGCCAACTACAGTTCAAGTTCTGGACCTGGTGGCTTGAATCTCAGGTTGGGCACGTGAGTGCATGCGTGCACACGCCCAGAATCCCAGGAGGAAAAGGGATTGTGGTGTGGCCCTCTTCCCTGGTGGGTGATTTCTCACTTTCCCTCTCTCTGACACTCTCTCTCTAGTAATTGCACATGCCCTATGACAAAAACAAAAAATCAAATAAACAAAAATGAGAATAAAAGGTACTGTGTACTTTCCTATACAGTAAAATCAAGAATTTCTTTCTAATTAGTTTTGACTAGAATGTAAGGGGAAAAAGTGTACTGTTCCTATCCTTTCAGCTACCTAGAATTAAATTAACAACAGCATGAAGTGAGAAAATACATTATCTTTTTTAAGCCCTCAATATAGCAATTGCATTAAATGGGCATTTTTTTAACAGTTATACACATCAAGAGAGTATACTTTTGAGACCCATCTGAGATATAACTTGACTATTATGATACAACCACCAGGCAAAAAGACTTTCAATAGATGCAAATTGTTTTCATACTGGTAATTCTTGACTCAGGGAATCAAGAATCGTATGATACTAATATTTAAATAGTTTAGACAAATAATTACATAATCTCAAATATTGAAAAATCAAATTTCTCCCTTCCATGTTTACTCAGAGTGTTTTAATATATGGATGAATCTGAATTTACGAGGCTTTCACTAAAATGCTAAAGATGAGGGACCAGCCTGTGGCGCAGTGGTTGAAGCAGGTGACTCTCAAAGAGCCAACTGCATGGTTCGAGTCTCAGACTTGGTGGCCTGAACAACATGCCAAGTGCATGTGCGTGCATGCCCCAAATCCCAAATCGAAGGAGAGATGGAGAAGAAGGCCATGCCCCATGAGGGATATTTCTCTCTCTCTCTCTCTCTGTCTCTCTCTCTCTGTCTCCATCTGGACAAGTACAGGTATCGTCAGACCAAAAAAATAAAAAAACCTCAACAATATTTGAATATAGTATTTGTTACTTTAAGTGATCTTGACCAAAAAAGTACTCCTGTATAACAGTCAAGACTTTACACAAAATTTGGAAAAATTTTCCCAGAAGTTACATTTTTATTTATTTATTTATTTGTTTGTTTGTTTGTTTTAAGGTTTTTGCCATACGGTGCATGCATTTGCCAGAGAGAGACAGTGAAAGGGAAAGTAGAAACCTTCCCTCAAGGAAGACAGCCAGGCTGCAATCCCTCCTCCTCCATTCTCCTTCAAGATATTGGGCACACATGCACACGAGTCCAGTGTGATTTTCAAACCACCAGGTCCGGTATTCAAACTGCAGTCAACCATGTGGGAGTCCAGCACTTTAACCACTATGCCACCTGCCAGCCCACATTTTGTTTTAAAACCCACAAAAATAAGAGTCAGAACATACACAGAAATAACTAACAAAAACAGCAATAACCATTCATGGGGTAATAATTTTAGGAAAACAATTTATTATTTTCCCCTACATTAAGACTGATGAACTGGGACCAGTAGGTGGCATGATGGTTAAGGTGCTGGACTTCCATATGGTCAATTGGGGTTCAAGTCCTGGAATGAGCACCTTGAAAATCACGCCGAGCATGTATGTGTGCATGCCTAGAATCCCGAGAGGAGACTGGAGAAGGGACTTGTGGCGTGGCCATCCCTGCTGGGGGATGATATTTCTTCTTTTTTTTTAATTTTTGGTGACTTTTCTCTTT
>NW_006203620.1:465513-483000 GCF_000334495.1 Tupaia belangeri chinensis
ATGACAGAACCCCGAGGAGGAAAAGAAAAAAAAAAAAAAAAAAAAAAAAAAAAAAGAGAGAGAGAGAGAGAGAGACATGAACTATTTGAGGTAAGAAAAAATCTATTTTTCAGAAACATAGGCTCTTGGAGCTAAAATATGCACATTTCATTGATTCTTAAGGTATCATCTGAAGCTACCAGTGCCTTGAAATAGATACAATTATGTCCCTACTGTCATTTCTGCCATGAATAACTTGTATTTACTAAAACAGACAGTAATGCACTGGGCTTACACCAAAAGTAGTGCCAAAGAAGAATAAAGAAGTCACTTGGTGCTGTCAAAGGTAGCATTTCATATACTCTTGTCAGAAGTAGAATATATACATGCTTTATAGGAAGCAACCTGGAAATACTTGTCCAGAGGCCTTGTCAGATCTCAAGCTCTGGTAATTTCACTTTCTACTCCTAGGACTATACTAAAGAAATACTCAAAGATGGACACAAAGAACATAAAGGATAGTCAACATTGTGGTATTGATCAGAGAAAAATTAGAAACAACTTCTAGTGCCCAATGGAGACCAGTAAAATAATGATGTATCCATATGATCAAACACTATGCAGTAAGCGAATGTAGTATTTTCAGAGAGTTAGCATAGGAGAAAATGTTTAGGACATATTAAGTGAAATTGGCTTAAGATGAATTCTTTTTTTCATGAGCTCACCAGAGAGAAAGAGGGAAAGTGAGAAATCATCCCCCAGAGGGAATGGTCATGACACAATCCCTTCACCTCCATTCTCCTCTTTGGATTTTTGGGCATGCAAGCACATGCACTCAGCATGATTTTCAAGCCTCCAGGTCTGGGACTCAAATCACAGTCAGTCATGTGGGAATCCAGCACCTTATCCACCACACCACCACCTGATGGCCCCAAGATGAAATTTAATAAACATCAACTTCCTCAAATTCATGTAGGCTACAAAACAAAATGTTAACTTCTGGGTTGTAGAATTATAGGTGATTTTGTTTTATCCCTATATTTTCCCATGTTTTCTAAAATCTCTATAGTGAATATCTTTTATCATTTAATTCTAATGTGTGTCTGTATATGTGTGCCTTGATAAATGACAATGAATACGAACCAGAAGGTCTGGCCCTACTTAAGTTGCAAAGTGATATTATAAAAGGAACCAAAAGTTGACTTGAAATGTACTGAGGAAAGCAGACTGAACAGTTCTGTTTTTTACCCTAGACTCAAAGTAAAATAAACTCTTTTTGTCCTTGTAATATAATCTATGGAGCTAAATAAATAAGGGGTTTTTTTCCCTCCTATAATAACAATGTTTACTGTTTCCTATGTCAAAATGTGACAATATCAAAGAGTCAGACAATCGTCAGAGTTCTGCACAGATGGAAGTATGAATAATTTTTGTAAAGCCCAGAGTTGTACTTACTTATCCTACTAAAGCAAACAGGAACTCAAATGTCAGATGACATCTGCATATGATTTAATAGAAGCCACGTCATACTCTCATTCTTATGCCCCATAATAGAAATGCTTTTCAGCTGACTAGAAACAGTCCCCTACAGGGAATGAGGTCTGCCTCAGGAGAAGGTATCACAAGCAAAAGGTATGAAGCTGTTACGATATGTTTAATATCTCTGATTGGTATACTGAGGACTGCTTTCCACACAGGGGATCAGGAGGGTAAAGGAAGGTGATTTCAGAAATGAGTTCTCCATCAGTACTCTCTTGTTTACAACCTGGTCTCTGGGACAAAATACTCAGACTTCTGAGGATATCGTCTTACTTAAGACTTTCTAGCTTCATACATTACAATCAACTGTGATATCACATTACAAATTTGCACAAGCTGACTTCAAAAAGAAGTAGGAAACAGAAAAGACTGAATCATTCTTTTCCCTCAAAGTTCTCATTTCAAAATGTTTCAGGCAATGGTAAACTATCATTAAGTAATCTCACTTCCTGTAAGGCCCACACATCTACGAATGTGTCCTGCAATAACCTCGACAGGGTCTAGCAGCATGAGTTTCACAATAATACAGCTGCCACGAATACAATTCCATCACAACACGCAATAATATATTTACTCAAAAGCTGATGTTTTCACTCCAAAATAAAAGAAAATCTCTCTGTGACTGATGAGCTCAACTGGGTTGAACCAGTGTTTATGAGCTTATGAAGTTAAACTCACAAAATCGGTTCCTGGATAAATTGATTAAAACAAGAGTGATCACATTTCCCGGTTTTCTGAGAACTGCCCCATGATTTGCACCTGCTGTCCCAGTGTGATTATTATCAGAGTCCCCTTTCTTTTGCAAAAATAACCTAGTAATAACCCCAGCTGGTCCCACAAAGAACAGGGCAACAATGTATAGCTACATTAGGAGGAGCCAACATTCAAAACATAAACTTCCAAACAAACTTCTGTTTGAATCCACAATCATCTACCAAGGGTAAGTAAATGAAAGCACCAATTAATTGCCATGAAACACACACATAAGCATAGCTCATTATTCCATATATTTCAGCAATATCAAAATACCACAACCTTAAATAATTTATATACAACTAAACATTTATAATCCAATTTCTAAAATCTAGCTTACCTTAACTTATGAAATCAAACTAAAGTCAATTCCTTATCTTACATAAACTATACTTGTATTTTAAGTACATAAAGGTTAAATCAAGTGTGTTATAGGAAAATATCGCCATTTGTAGGTTTTAACTTTATATGATTTTTAAAAATTATAGCCCTATTTAAGAAGTCAACTAATTTTAAAAATCAGAAAAATGAATATCACCAAGTTAACTTCAGCAATCAGAAATTTTAGCCTTGAAGGTAATACCTACTTTCAACTAATTTCATTTTTTGTTAAAAAAAAAATAAACTAGACTGAGTAGTCCTTAGTATACTACTCAGAGAGATTTTCAATGATACCAGTTTTGTGACTTTTCCTTGTGATACCCTCCCTCCACACACACAACAGTTATAATTGCCTATCTATGATTTTCTGCAAAATATCAATTAGCAACCTTAGAGTTGCATATCAAATAAGATATCCTACTCTCAGTCAATGATAAAAAATAAAGCAAACCTGAGAGTTTCAAAACGAATCTAAATCCTGTAAACTCCAGTTCTTGGAACAGTCTGTGTCTAGTATAGTCTAGCATTGACTTCACAAAGAAAGGTTTTATTTAAAATGGCCCCTCAGAAAAATTGCATTAAATGGGCATTTTTTAACAGTTATACACATCAAGAGAGTATACTTTTGAGACCCATCTGAGATATAACTTGACTATTATGATACAACCACCAGGCAAAAAGACTTTCAATAGATGCAAATTGTTTTCATACTGGTAATTCTTGACTCAGGGAATCAAGAATCGTATGATACTAATATTTAAATAGTTTAGACAAATAATTACATAATCTCAAATATTGAAAAATCAAATTTCTCCCTTCCATGTTTACTCAGAGTGTTTTAATATATGGATGAATCTGAATTTACGAGGCTTTCACTAAAATGCTAAAGATGAGGGACCAGCCTGTGGCGCAGTGGTTGAAGAAAGATCGGCAGACTGAACAGTTCTGTTTTTTACCCTAGACTCAAAGTAAAATAAACTCTTTTTGTCCTTGTAATATAATCTATGGAGCTAAATAAATAAGGGGTTTTTTTCCCTCCTATAATAACAATGTTTACTGTTTCCTATGTCAAAATGTGACAATATCAAAGAGTCAGACAATCGTCAGAGTTCTGCACAGATGGAAGTATGAATAATTTCTGTAAAGCCCAGAGTTGTACTTACTTATCCTACTAAAGCAAACAGGAACTCAAATGTCAGATGACATCTGCATATGATTTAATAGAAGCCACGTCATACTCTCATTCTTATGCCCCATAATAGAAATGCTTTTCAGCTGACTAGAAACAGTCCCCTACAGGGAATGAGGTCTGCCTCAGGAGAAGGTATCACAAGCAAAAGGTATGAAGCTGTTACGATATGTTTAATATCTCTGATTGGTATACTGAGGACTGCTTTCCACACAGGGGATCAGGAGGGTAAAGGAAGGTGATTTCAGAAATGAGTTCTCCATCAGTACTCTCTTGTTTACAACCTGGTCTCTGGGACAAAATACTCAGACTTCTGAGGATATCGTCTTACTTAAGACTTTCTAGCTTCATACATTACAATCAACTGTGATATCACATTACAAATTTGCACAAGCTGACTTCAAAAAGAAGTAGGAAACAGAAAAGACTGAATCATTCTTTTCCCTCAAAGTTCTCATTTCAAAATGTTTCAGGCAATGGTAAACTATCATTAAGTAATCTCACTTCCTGTAAGGCCCACACATCTACGAATGTGTCCTGCAATAACCTCGACAGGGTCTAGCAGCATGAGTTTCACAATAATACAGCTGCCACGAATACAATTCCATCACAACACGCAATAATATATTTACTCAAAAGCTGATGTTTTCACTCCAAAATAAAAGAAAATCTCTCTGTGACTGATGAGCTCAACTGGGTTGAACCAGTGTTTATGAGCTTATGAAGTTAAACTCACAAAATCGGTTCCTGGATAAATTGATTAAAACAAGAGTGATCACATTTCCCGGTTTTCTGAGAACTGCCCCATGATTTGCACCTGCTGTCCCAGTGTGATTATTATCAGAGTCCCCTTTCTTTTGCAAAAATAACCTAGTAATAACCCCAGCTGGTCCCACAAAGAACAGGGCAACAATGTATAGCTACATTAGGAGGAGCCAACATTCAAAACATAAACTTCCAAACAAACTTCTGTTTGAATCCACAATCATCTACCAAGGGTAAGTAAATGAAAGCACCAATTAATTGCCATGAAACACACACATAAGCATAGCTCATTATTCCATATATTTCAGCAATATCAAAATACCACAACCTTAAATAATTTATATACAACTAAACATTTATAATCCAATTTCTAAAATCTAGCTTACCTTAACTTATGACTTCAAACTAAAGTCAATTCCTTATCTTACATAAACTATACTTGTATTTTAAGTACATAAAGGTTAAATCAAGTGTGTTATAGGAAAATATCGCCATTTGTAGGTTTTAACTTTATATGATTTTTAAAAATTATAGCCCTATTTAAGAAGTCAACTAATTTTAAAAATCAGAAAAATGAATATCACCAAGTTAACTTCAGCAATCAGAAATTTTAGCCTTGAAGGTAATACCTACTTTCAACTAATTTCATTTTTTGTTAAAAAAAAAATAAACTAGACTGAGTAGTCCTTAGTATACTACTCAGAGATATTATCAATGATACCAGTTTTGTGACTTTTCCTTGTGATACCCTCCCTCCACACACACAACAGTTATAATTGCCTATCTATGATTTTCTGCAAAATATCAATTAGCAACCTTAGAGTTGCATATCAAATAAGATATCCTACTCTCAGTCAATGATAAAAAATAAAGCAAACCTGAGAGTTTCAAAACGAATCTAAATCCTGTACACTCCAGTTCTTGGAACAGTCTGCGTCTAGTATAGTCTAGCATTGAGTTCACAAAGAAAGGTTTTATTTAAAATGGCCCCTCAGAAAAATTGCATTAAATGGGCATTTTTTAACAGTTATACACATCAAGAGAGTATACTTTTGAGACCCATCTGAGATATAACTTGACTATTATGATACAACCACCAGGCAAAAAGACTTTCAATAGATGCAAATTGTTTTCATACTGGTAATTCTTGACTCAGGGAATCAAGAATCGTATGATACTAATATTTAAATAGTTTAGACAAATAATTACATAATCTCAAATATTGAAAAATCAAATTTCTCCCTTCCATGTTTACTCAGAGTGTTTTAATATATGGATGAATCTGAATTTACGAGGCTTTCACTAAAATGCTAAAGATGAGGGACCAGCCTGTGGCGCAGTGGTTGAAGCAGGTGACTCTCAAAGAGCCAACTGCATGGTTCGAGTCTCAGACTTGGTGGCCTGAACAACATGCCAAGTGCATGTGCGTGCATGCCCCATAGCATGTGCGTGCTATGCTTCATCAAAGGCTAAGGAGATGGACATTAAAATTCCCATAACACATGCCCCAGCTGAGAGGCAGTCTAGTATAGTAGTTAGGAGCCAATATGCTACAGTCAGATGGCTTGGGTTCAACTCCTGGCTGTGCTACTTATTGAAAATGGGTGACCTATGGAAAGTTATTTAATATCTTTGCCTCATCTGCCGCAATTATAAAATGAAGGGAACAGTACTACTTCCTTTTGCTACAACTATAAAATGGAGGCAAGGACTGTTATAAGGTTTAAAGTATTGATCTCACAGCCCTCATCATTATGAATTTATTTTAGCTTCTCAAATGCATCAAGTCTAATCCCTCCCCTCTGCTTCTAACAATGCTTTTCCTTCTGAATAGAACATTCTCTTCTTCCTTTCCTTGGCTTTCTTTAGGTCTTAGTTTAAATGAAACTTTTAGAACTCCTTCTTTGACCTCCTATGTTCTGTCAGGTGCCTCCACCATTTGCCCTCAAAGGGCTCTATAGCACAGTACTTAAATTTGTCTCAGTTTCTGTTACCCTGCAAGGCTGTAAGCTCCAGCCTACAAGGTGACACTGGGTGGCACCAGCACCCCTGGAGATCTACTACAGGCATGGAACCAGGAGAGAGAATCATCAGGCTATCTTGAAGAGCTTCTGTTGAAAGCCCAGGAGTCTATATCTCCGTAATATTAAAAGGCAGATACTGGAGTTCAAGTTCTCTGTGTATGTCATTAATGTTGGATAGGTCTAAACATACTGTATTCATCAGAAACTTCTAGAAGGTTTGTTAACATAGACTAACCAAATACAGAGATTCTCAGTGAAGTGAAAAGGGGAAGACAGGAATAAACTAGAAAACTTTTTTGAACTATTATGTTGAATCATGTAACACTGCCAACAGTCAAAAATTCATTACTTGGGA
The DNA here is from genome assembly GCF_000334495.1 of Tupaia belangeri chinensis. Classification (NCBI taxonomy): domain Eukaryota; kingdom Metazoa; phylum Chordata; class Mammalia; order Scandentia; family Tupaiidae; genus Tupaia; species Tupaia belangeri. The sequence goes on from NW_006203620.1 coordinate 472,499, forward strand.
CAAACAGTGGCACAGCGGTAAAATGCAACATTCCGAGAAGCTGACCCATATGGAAGGTTCCAAGGAAACCACACAACATCCTCCTTGAGTACACTAGGCACACATATCTGCCCACAGGTCTGGGAATGGCTGAAACTGGAGGTGGATGGGGGCAGCAAGATCCTGCTGGGGGTTCTGCTTTTCTGTGAAAGAAAGAAAAAAAGAGGGGAAAGCTAACCAACTTTTGGGGAAAAAAATCTATTCCTTAATAAAAAATAACTATTTCAAATGATTGAACCTAATATTACACATATGTACAATCACTGGGTTACTGAGCCATCATTATTGATGAAAGTATGTCATATTTTTCTGGTTTGTTGTAGGGGGAAAGGATTAAGAAGATATACTTTAAGTAAAAGTACTTAAAGTACTGAAGAATTAACTGAGTAAAAAATAAAAAAATCAAAGAATAGGGAATAGATTATATTAAGACACACATACACACACACACACACAAGCAAATGCTTTATATATCAAGTATAGAAAAGCAAAATTCAAAATAGTTTATGACATACATTTTGTCACCAGCCTTTTAGGGAAATCTAGTTTTGGGGGAAAGAATAGATTTATATTCTCAAAAGAAAAAAAGTATGGAAGGATATATAGTAAAACATCACTAGTTGTCTCTGGGTATCAGGAGTATCTGTTCCTTGTTTTATTTTTATCTTTTTATCTATATACCTTATCTAAAATAAACATATATAATAGTTTTCGATCCTGAAACAGGAAATAAGAGAGTTTGGTAGAAAAACCAAGGATATCCAAATAAATTCTAGATTCGTTAATAGTGTTTCAACAGTGTTACATCATATAAATTATTACAGTTAAAGGAAGTTGGATACAGATTATACAATATTTTTGAACTATTAATAAATTTTAATAAATTTGTTTTAATAAATTTCCTATAAATGTAAAATTATTCCAAGATAAGAATGTTTATTTTTAAAATAAGTCATGTATTGGGCCAGCAGATTGTGTAACAGTTATGTTGCTGGACTCCCATGGAGTTGACTATGGTTCGAGTCCCAGACCGGTGGATAAAAACTCATGCTGGTGTGTGTGCGTACGTGCGTGCCCAAATTCTGAGAGGAGAATGGAGGAGAAGAGACTGTGGTGTGGCCATCCCTCCAGGAGGTAACTTCTCGCTTTCTATCTTTCTATCTCTCTGGCAAGGGCATGCACCCTATAGCAAAAATCTCTCAAAAAAAAAAAAAAGTCATGTATCAAAATCATATTTTAAAAATCTAAAGAAAACTGTTTTGTTTTGTTTTTTTTTATGTAGGTGCTAAGTCCCTATGTCTCTCAGTATTACAACAGACAGTTGTAAAGACAATTACATCCTATAATCTCTCCTAAATATGAAAGTGATGTGGGAACCAGCAGTTAGCGTAATGGCTATGTCGCTGGACTCCCACGTAGTCTACTGTGGTTCGCATCCCGGACCCGGTGGCTTAAAACTCACGCCATAAATAAATAAATAAATAAATAAAAAGAAAAGAAAAAAAAATATATGAAAGTGATGTCACACAACTTGGTACAGACCCTTGAAGCAGTCAACAAATGGTTAAGTCTCTATTTTACTTGGTATTGTAAAGGTCATCGCTGCAAACAAATATGGTTGTTATTATTACCACCATAATAACATGTTGACTAACGTCTGTTTCTTTCCCATCTGAGAAGTGAACATTTTAATTCCTTCCCATTTAAGGAAGGAATGAAAAGATTAATTGCAGCCAGTCACAACCCTCATTCTTCACAATATTTTTTAATACCTACTTCCCCAAATCCTGAGATTTGTAGTTACAGGTGCAAGTATGTGCATTTATTCAAGAAATAATACCTACTATGCCCAGACCTTGTAGAGCTTTCTCTCCATAGAGTATATTTTCAATGGAAAGGGGACTAACACAGACAGCTAGAGACATAGGTAGAACAGGAAAGAAAAGTCACTCATGAAGCAATTCTCAACCCTGTAACAGCTCAATCATGGTTTTGAAAAAGTTAATAATAATAGCTACCCTGTGGGATTATCCAGTTATTCCTGTTATAGCTTAAGTATCAAGTGACTTGCCTAAAAATAGATTTGATTTAAAACTTCCTTTCAGTGAGGCCATCAGGTGGCATGGTGGTTAAAGAGCTGGACTCTCACACAGCCAACTGTGGTTCAAGTCCTGTATTTGGCAGCTTGCTTTCTCACTTTCTCTCTCTCTCTCTTCCTCTCTGTCTCTTTCTGGTGAGTGCACATGCTCTATAACAAATTTTAAAATATAATAAATTAAATGAATAATTATTTTATTAAAAAAACTTCCTTCAAATAATGAGGCAAGGAAAAGTATGCAGAGTCAAAGGATGAATGTGAGGTTCTGAAAGAGAAAAAATAGAGGAAAGAAAAATACAGAATTAAAACTAACAAACCCAAAATGAAAATTATCTTTAATTTTATCCTCAGACCTGTCAGCATGCCAGCTGTTATAAATACTACTGTCTGGTTATAATACTACTCCAGCAAGTGCAAAATTTGCAACAGTTAGTTCTATAGTGGAACACACCAACAGGGATTTCACCACTTGACTATGTAAAATGCCTCAATATAAAGCACTCTCACATAGTGCCAAAATAAGAGCTCTAAGAACAGAAATAAAGACCGGGGGGGGGGGGGATAAGCACAGCACAAGTCTTTTTCTCATCTGAATGAAATACTATTTTAAAAAGAGGAGTTATATATCCCCATACAAAGGTCAGCCAAGAAACCTGCTGCAATTTCAACAGTGATGGTATTTCCTTCTAGTAGATATTGCCCTTGTGTTCCTAATACACTTAGCTTCTGCTGCATCTGTAATGAAATGTGCCTTTAAGACATCCCTTTGCAGTTATTTCTGTGATTATTTAGTCGAAAATATATCATCTTAGAACTTAGAACTAGGGAGTAATTCAATCCTCTTTGAAGTACCTGCAACCAATGTGAATAGCAGTATAAGATAAGGTAGCCTGCTTTTCACTTACATGGGACAATGTGCTGCTTATACTTCTTCAAAAGTAAAAGTGGCATCAACAGAGGACAATTTTGAAAATGAAACATTCTTCCTTTCCATTTATCTTGAGCTCTGATGGTTCTGTGACAGTATCTTAAAGACCAGGTTTGGTTTGGTTTGGTTTGGTTTTTAGAATAAACAAACAGCATTATCAAAATGCCTTTAACAACCCCATCTTATGGTTTCCAGGGCTGCTATGTCTGAAAGTGCACAGAACAACATTCAGGTTCAGAGCAAGGTGCCAAGCCCACGCAACATCTGGATCTTTCTGCAGCAATGGGGCAGTTCCGGTAAAAGCCAGAAAAAAAAAATGGTCTAGCAATAGCAGAACATGGCCCCAGACCTGGCCCAGGACCAAACTCAACACAAACTCCAAAAGGACCATTCCATGGATAGTTTTATGCAACCAAAATAGGTAACTGTGTAGCTCCGAAATATCATTTGATTTTCTTTAAGTGACGGTATCAAGGTCAACAATAGAGTCTAGAGTCCATGAGTCTAAGAATTTATTTCTGCTCTAAACACATTCTTAGTCACTTTTACCAGTGCAAAAGAAGCATTTTCATATGGTTTCCTGACAAAATATACAACCACCAGAAATAACTGGACGAATAAAATCACCTTCAGTATTATATTACCTAGGATTGATACAAAATTAGAGAAATCAACTCTGGGGTGAAAAACAATTTTTTACCAGAATAAGCTGCTTCAAAATGAATTGCTTGCTTCTCATTAAGGTCTTTAAAGTAATATATAACAATAACCCCACCTTGGAAAAGAAAAATAAGTAGAGTTTTGACTCAATTTGTAGATTTTCTCTGGAGACTGTGACCATCAAATTAAACACTGAAGGGCTTCTTGATATACTATTTAATTTTTTAAACAAGTCTGTCAAGTATAGACTGAATTTGATATCCCTCATTTTCAAAACTCAAGATAAACTCTGGCTATAGACCATCACTGCCACTTCCTATCTTTGCTAATGCCTGACTATAGAATCCACCTCCTCTCTCCTGCCAGTAGTGTCCTAAGCAGGGTGATCCTTCAATCAGTGAGGAAGCAGGGGGGCTGTCAACAGTCTTCCTCACTTGAGGACAACAGGAAACAAGATTGATAAAACAAACAAAAACAAAACACTTTATATCAATGAAGTTATAACAAAACAAAATGGGGCCAGCAGGTGGCATATTGGTTAAGAAGCTGGACTCCCACATGGTCGACTCTGGTTCAAGTCCTGGACCCAGTGACTTGAAAATCATGCTTACGCATGTGTGTGCATGCTCAAAATCATAAGAAGAGATGGAGAAGGGATTGTGGTATGGCCACCACCCCCCCAAGGGAATGATTTCTTACTCTCCCCCTCGACTATCTCTCTCTGTCTCTCTGCAGCAAGCGCATATGCCCTATGACAAAACAAAAACAAAAATAAAACTATGATCTTCCAGATTACTGTTTTTATTTTCGTTGAGAAAAAAATGTAGCTGTATGAAGCTTGTACTAGGGGCATATCACCCATATTATTAAATGTTATCATTACAATCACAGGCCAATCACTCCACAGATACATTGCATGTAACCAAGTAACAATGGCATAAATGCAGGGTACTATAAAGATAAAATAGGGGTTATAGAATTATGTCACCATTGGACTGTTCATATGACAGAGATGCCACCTATGTAGATCCCTTATACCTGCCATCAGCTTGATGTGAACCCAAGTTCAGATTTAAGACAACTAAAAGGGTTGGTACGAAAATGTCTTTTTAACCCTACTATTTTGTACTCCTGAGGCTGAGAACTATCACTCAGTTCTTACCAAGTCCCTCCCCCAAAATGCAATAATGGCTGACACTTTATGAACCCCAAATCTTTCACCAAGAATTTTAAACTAATATATCCTAGACCAACCTTGCAATATACCTTTAACTAAATTCAAAATTTCTGGGGCTGCAGCTGTAGGAATGCTATTATCCCTGGCCTGCATTTCTCTTTTCTGCTCTATTTTGTCTAAAACATACCCACCTGACACTTGTTATGGTTCCTTCTGCCCAGGTCTACTCCTCAGTAAAGTCAGGATTCTTCAACTATTTTTCTTTTTTTTTTTTCAACTATTTTTCAAAGCTACTTCTCAATTTAGTGTCTTCAGTGGTCCTGTGAAACACAGTACATTTTACTTAGATGCATCCCATGATATATTATTACTGCTAGTTCTCTCTTCTTTTCTCGAAGCCATGACTGAATTTTAAGTTCATTGACCAAGATCCTATTTTCTGTCCAAGGGATGTTTTCAACTTTCAGTTCATTTTGAAGCCCAAATGACTAACATATTCTGGGCACAATGAATGATCATCTTAGCAGTAGCAGCTCTGTCCATTTCTTGAGGTTTTCTTTGATGACACATCACCCAGGTACCCCCAGGGGAATGGTCTTTCAAAACACTATCATTACTTTTTTATAGCATAAAAATACTTTAAGTACATATTAAAAGTAATAAGCAGAATACCTAAGAGAAAACAGATATTTCACCACACCTCCCCACTGCATTAACCTCTTAACAACCACTAGAGCTACCAGTAATATTTCTAACACCTCTTTAATACTCTAATTTCAAATGCCCTTCTCCTTAATCAAGTGAAAATTAGTGAACCTCTATCCTGACTATCCAGTAAAATCTGCTACCTCAACAGCACTTATGAGAGAAAAATCCCAAAATGGTCAGGATGCCTTGGAGAAGACGGATGCTGTTTCACTCACTCAATCACCATAACAAAAACATGAGTAGCTAGGCCGGCTACTCATTAACACCACTGTGTACAAGGTAAAATCCTCTTTCCTAAAATGTTCTATTGAATTCATGCAAGATGATTAAAGTACATCTTCAACATAAAGGAAAGTAGTTTCACCTTAAAGTCCCAAGGCATAAATCCAGAGGAGGTTATAATGGACCTTCAGTGAGTTTGTTTAATAAATGCTTCTAGATGACACAAGAAAACAGCATATCTATATACTTGCCCAAATTAAACTCAGTCCCCCAACACAGTTCTCCTAATATTTAATTTTATATACTATGGATTGAGAAAGCATAGTCAGAGATACAGGTTGCCACACTTAGATTTTATTTTTGTAACTGTAAAAGAATGCATCAGCACAAGAAAACCTTTACCAAAAACTAGTCGAAGCAGTTGATTTCTCTCTCTCTCTGAGCAAAAATAACCATTCGGGCTGAGTTTTAAGATCTTCATTAAAACTGAACTCAACCCCCAAAAGCTTCCTGATGACATTTTAATGTATTACATGTATATCTCATCACCAGTAATTACAATTTAAATAACATGTTCATAATAAAATTCACAATAGAAATCACTGAGCACTTAAAATCATGACTTTTTTTCAGATTATAATTTGTCCATGGGGCCTGTAGGTGGCATTGAAACCAAGCAAGGACCCAGGAATGTATTTCCTAAGATTCTTGAAATATAAGGCCCAATTACATTGCAATGGCCCAGAGTGAGGAATAAGTCTTGAGACTTTGGTTGTGATAATGACCAACATGGACCAGGAGTGAGGGCCATTTGACCTCTAAAACTCTCACTTAAAGGAAAGATAAGGTTTTTATTTCAATATGTAAGATGTTTTGTAGAGTGGAAACTGCTGGTTATGAGCTCAAAGACCCCAGGCTGAATGGTTCCAGAAATCTGAAGAGAAACTTGATTATCTAAGTCTTCACCAATCAAGAATGCTCACAAGATGATCGACTGTCCACTTGAACCAATCACTGAACTGATCATGCATCTGGGACCTCTGCCCCTAATTTTGTCCTTAAAAATGCATGTGGGGAACATCTCGGGAAGACAGGGCCTTTTCAGCATGAGCTACCCGCTCTCCTTGCTTTGCACTTTGGAATAAAGCAGTACTTTCCTTCATCACACCATGTGACTATGGTTTGGTTTTACATCCCTTGGGAAAGTGGACCTGAGTTGAGTTCAGTAACAGCATGGTGGTTAAGGGCGCTGGATTCCCACATGGCCAACCATAGTTTGAATCCCAGACCTGGCAACTTGCTTTCTTGCTTTCCCTCTCTTTCTCTCACTTGGTACCTTTGATCAAATTAAAAAATAAATAAACATGGGACCAGCAGTTAGCATAATGGCTATGTCACTGGACTCTCATGTAGTCCACCGTGGTTCGAGTCCCGGACCCGGTGGTTTAAACTCACACTGGGCCTGTGTGCGTACATGCCCAAGATCCTGAGAGGAGAAAGGAGAAGGGATTGTGGTGTGGCCATCCCCCCTGGGGGGTGATTTCACACTTTCTGTCTCTCTGTCTCTCTCTGTCTTCCTGGCGAGCGCACGCACCCTATAGCAAAAACCTCTCAAAAAAAAAAAAAAAAGAGAGTTCATTCTCTTCAGAAAAAAAAAAATTATAGTTTGTCTTAAAACCACTTATTTTAACTAAAAAACTATTTACATAGAACAATGTTGTTCTTTTCCTACCAGATGTCTTTTTCACGTATTCAGAGTTACTGATCCTGAAAGATGCTCACAATATAGTGTCAAGTTAAAGGAAGCAAGTTACAAATCAATTTGTACAATAAAAACCCATTTTGGGGGGCCAGCAAGTGGTATAATGGTTAAGGTGCCAGACTCCCACATGGCCAACCATGGTTAGCGTCCTGGACCCAGTGGCTTGGAAAAAACCACACTGGGCACATGTGTGTGCATGCCGAAAATCCTGAGAAGGGATTGTGGTATAGCCATCCTCCCTGGAACATGATTTCTTACTTTCCTGCTCTCTCTCCAGCAAGCACACATGCTCTATGGCAAAAACAAATAAAAACAACCAATTTTTGTAGAAAGATGGTATGTGTTTGTGTGCACATGTGCATGCAAGTATCTACACATATGCATGCAAACAAACATGCACAAGTATATATACCAAAAACTTGACAATGGATCTGAGTATGGGGATTACAGTACTTTTATTCATCTTGGTATTTATATTTTTGCTGCGGAAAATTAGAACATGAAGACATTGATGGGATAAAAGTTTATTAAAACAAAACAAAAAAACACCTAAGGACCCACCCATAGTCTGGTGGTTAAACAAACCAGATCCTACACGGTTGACTGACTTCTTGAATCCCAGCCCTAGCAGCTTGAAAAACATGCAGGCACCGGTGCATGCACGCCCCAAATCTAGACAGGATGGACAAATGGAGATGGGATTGCAGTGGAAGCACATCCCCTTGGGGGAGGGGCGCTTTCTCCCTCTATCTCTGTCTCTCTCTGATGAGTGTATAAAAAAGAAACAAATGAAAAGATCCTGACTACTTACTCAGTATAAGGTATTACATTACAGCCCTGTGTCACTGTATAATGAAAGAATCACATCCTGACTGTCCTCCAGTGTGTAAATGTTTCCTATTATTAATCTGCATAATTACTAACAAAATAGTAATTACAAATAGTATAAAACACTGTAGAATTGGATGGGATAAAACAGAAATATATCCCTATACCGTCTTCCATTAACACTATCGCCTTTTCCCCTAGGGTAACTACTTTTAGTGTGTATCAATCAGACCCTTTAGTATTATCCACACATAAGGCAAGCATTTGCTTTCAGATAAGTGGATTCGAGGTATACAACTGTTCTCAGACTTCCTCCCCCTTCCCATTCCCTGCTTAACAATACACCTTAGAAGTCCAGTTTATATAGGGGTTTTGTTACGTTTATTGAGAATGAGAGAGAACGTTTATTGAGAATGAGAGAGAACGTTTATTGAGAATGAGAGAGAACGAGGGAGAGATACTCTCAATAGAGTCTTGTTCTACGTTAATCTTCTCCCCAGCCTCCCCACCCCCCACCCCCAGTCAGCCAAGATCAAAGGCACACTTGTAGGTATACCCATTGTATTCAGATTGACCCAGGATTCAACATTGGACCTCACATATAGCTCCAGCATCAGTGTAGCACTCCATCACTAGCACCACAGGAGGCTGGGCCTTTATTTTTTGCTTTAATATCTTCATGGTATTCCATAGTACTGTTATTTATTGTTTAAATCAATCCAGACAGACCAGGATTGTCAAAAGCCCCAGAAGGGCCCAGGAGCCTACTGGCAACCATCTTTACCAGGAATGCTAAATAAACCTTTGAAGCCTCTGCTTTGAATCCCTGCCCTAACAGCCTACTGATGGATATTTAGGTTGGTATCAAGTTTTCATTGTTAAGTACAGTTTCACTGCAGTGAATCCTTATATACAACTTTATACACGCGTGCAACTATTTCCCTTGATTCTTAGATTTCTTTTTCTTTTTCTTTTTTTTGGAGAGGGTTTTTCTATAGGGCACATGTACTTGCCAAAGAGAGAGACAGAGGGACAGAAAGCAAGAAATCACCCCCCAGGGGGGATGACCACGCCACAATCACTTCTCTTCCATTCTCCTCTCGGGATCTTGGGCACGCATGCATATGCGCCTGGCATGAGTTTAAGTCACCGGGTCCAGGACTCGAACCGCAGTGGACTACATGGGAGTCCTGTGACATAGCCATTACACTAACTGCTGGTCCCTTGATTCTTAGATTTCTAACAGCTGATTCAAAATATATGCACATTTTAAAAAGAGAGGATTTGGGAGGAGGGTGTTTGTTTTTAGGGATTTCTTTTATTGTTGTTCTTTTAGTTTTTGCAAAAGGGTGCATGAGCTCACCAGAGGTAGACAGAGATGAAAAATGAGAAATTACCCCCATGAGATGGCCGCTCCACAATCCCTTCTACGGTCTCCTCAAGATTTTGGGCATGCTTGCAAATGTGTCTGAAGTGATTTTCAAACTACTGGGTCCAGGACTCAAACTGCGCAGTTGGCCATCTGGGATCCATCACCTGATCCCCCAAAGTGACCTGCTGGCCTGAGTTTTGATATTCTTTATCAAAAAGTTATACAACAGGCACTCTCATTAATAGTGTGTGGAAGTGCCCATTTGCTAAAAGTGAATATTTTATCTAGCTTTTGCAAGTGTATTTGTTGAACAATGGTTTGCAAATCCATAAACACTAGAGTGAATATAAGCATCTTTTTTTTTTTATTCATTTGTTTTTGCCAGAGGGCATGTACACTAGCCAGAGAGAGACAAAGAGAGGCAAAAGAGAAAGCACCCTCCATGGGGAATGGTCATACTGCAATTGATTCTCCTTGATTTTTACCTCCTTTTGGGATTCTTTTGAATATGCATGCACATGCACTCAGCATGTTTCCCAAGCCACCAGGTCCAGGGTACAAACCAGACAATCAACCATGTGGGATCTGGCTGCTGTAAACATCAGGCCACAGACCTGACCCTTCTTCATTTTTATTTTTTGTCTGGGAAACACCAATTCATAATACTCTGACTTTTATATATATATATATATATATGTCATATGGTCT
>NW_006203620.1:487176-488765 GCF_000334495.1 Tupaia belangeri chinensis
CCTCCCCAGCCTCCCCACCCCCCACCCCCAGTCAACCAAGATCAAAGGCACACTTGTAGGTATACCCATTGTATTCAGATTGACCCAGGATTCAACATTGGACCTCACATATAGCTCCAGCATCAGTGTAGCACTCCATCACTAGCACCACAGGAGGCTGGGCCTTTATTTTTTGCTTTAATATCTTCATGGTATTCCATAGTACTGTTATTTATTGTTTAAATCAATCCAGACAGACCAGGATTGTCAAAAGCCCCAGAAGGGCCCAGGAGCCTACTGGCAACCATCTTTACCAGGAATGCTAAATAAACCTTTGAAGCCTCTGCTTTGAATCCCTGCCCTAACAGCCTACTGATGGATATTTAGGTTGGTATCAAGTTTTCATTGTTAAGTACAGTTTCACTGCAGTGAATCCTTATATACAACTTTATACACGCGTGCAACTATTTCCCTTGATTCTTAGATTTCTTTTTCTTTTTCTTTTTTTTGGAGAGGGTTTTTCTATAGGGCACATGTACTTGCCAAAGAGAGAGACAGAGGGACAGAAAGCAAGAAATCACCCCCCAGGGGGGATGACCACGCCACAATCACTTCTCTTCCATTCTCCTCTCGGGATCTTGGGCACGCATGCATATGCGCCTGGCATGAGTTTAAGTCACCGGGTCCAGGACTCGAACCGCAGTGGACTACATGGGAGTCCTGTGACATAGCCATTACACTAACTGCTGGTCCCTTGATTCTTAGATTTCTAACAGCTGATTCAAAATATATGCACATTTTAAAAAGAGAGGATTTGGGAGGAGGGTGTTTGTTTTTAGGGATTTCTTTTATTGTTGTTCTTTTAGTTTTTGCAAAAGGGTGCATGAGCTCACCAGAGGTAGACAGAGATGAAAAATGAGAAATTACCCCCATGAGATGGCCGCTCCACAATCCCTTCTACGGTCTCCTCAAGATTTTGGGCATGCTCGCAAATGTGTCTGAAGTGATTTTCAAACTACTGGGTCCAGGACTCAAACTGCGCAGTTGGCCATCTGGGATCCATCACCTGATCCCCCAAAGTGACCTGCTGGCCTGAGTTTTGATATTCTTTATCAAAAAGTTATACAACAGGCACTCTCATTAATAGTGTGTGGAAGTGCCCATTTGCTAAAAGTGAATATTTTATCTAGCTTTTGCAAGTGTATTTGTTGAACAATGGTTTGCAAATCCATAAACACTAGAGTGAATATAAGCATCTTTTTTTTTTTATTCATTTGTTTTTGCCAGAGGGCATGTACACTAGCCAGAGAGAGACAAAGAGAGGCAAAAGAGAAAGCACCCTCCATGGGGAATGGTCATACTGCAATTGATTCTCCTTGATTTTTACTTCCTTTTGGGATTCTTTTGAATATGCATGCACATGCACTCAGCATGTTTCCCAAGCCACCAGGTCCAGGGTACAAACCAGACAATCAACCATGTGGGATCTGGCTGCTGTAAACATCAGGCCACAGACCTGACCCTTCTTCATTTTTATTTTTTGTCTGGGAAACACCAATTCATAATACTCTGCCTTTTATATATATATATATATATATGTCATATGGTCT
>NW_006203620.1:488775-498458 GCF_000334495.1 Tupaia belangeri chinensis
TATATATATATATATATATATGTCATAGGGTGTGTGCACACACATGAGAGAAAGCTACAATCCCTTTTCCTCAAATGTTCTACCTAATCAGGATCATGAATGCCTAGCATGTTTTTCAAAGTCACCAGGACTTAGCCTCTGGTTGACCAAATGGAATCCAGGTTCCTGTATCTAGTGCTTAACTGCTGTGCTACAGGGCCAGTCCCCTGCTACTTTTTCTAATGGGTACCTTATTCTCATTGATCGGGAGACCTCTTTATATATAGTGGATATTACATATGAAAAAAAAAACACTTTTTTAACTATTGTGATTTGAACAGTTCATTGGTTAATTTGAAAAAGTCAACTGAGATAATCAATCATACAAAATAAGTAATGACAAATATTTCATTGATCAGTAAATATACACTCATTCACCAAGTGTTTGATGTAGGCCAAAAGACCAAGATCTTTGTTAACTTCAGGTCACTGATTATAAAGATACGTAAATTGAATTCTTACAGCAGAATTTCTTTTTTTTTTTTCTTTTTTTGGAGAAGATTTTGCTATAGGGGGCGTGCGCTCTCCAGAAAGACAGAGAGAGACAGAGAGACAGAAAGCGAGAAATCACCCCCCCCCAGGAAGGATGGCCACGCCGCAATCCCTTCTCCTCCGTTCCCTCTCAGGATCTTGGGCACACATGCACACGCGCCCGGCATGAGTTTAAGCCACCAGGTCCGGGACTCAAACCACGGTCGATTACATGGGAGTCCAACGACGTAGCCATTACGCTAACTGCTAGTCCCATTACAGCAGAATTTCAAAGAACCTAAAGGACATCTGTAAAACAACATGAGTACAGACAGAAGAACCCTTTCAGATTTTTATGTTTACTTTGTATAAATTTTTTTTTTGGAGAGATTTTCACTGTAGGGCGCATGCGCTCGCCAGACAGACAGAGAGAGAGAGAGAGAGACAGAAAGCGAGAAATCACCCCCCAGGGGGGATGGTCACGCCGCAATCCCTTCTCCTCCATTCTCCTCTCGGGATCTTGGGCACGCACGCACACGTGCCCGGCGTGAGTTTTAAGCCACCGGGTCCGGGACACGAACCGCGGTCGACTACGTGGGAGTCCAGCGACATAGCCATTACGCTAATTGCTGGTTCCCTGTATAAATTTTTTATAGTTGTCTTAGCCACACGTAATTGGATGGTATTTCTTTTTAACAACTTGATTTCATTGACTCTTCCCAAAATACTTAATCTGTTTCATTATAATAAACCTAATGTAACCATCTAGCTGCAACAACTATCCAAATGTGCTAAATTTGTTTGTTTGATATCTCTCCACTTACATTCCATCTCCATTCCTCATGCCCTCCAATATAATATAAAGTAAATCCCACATATCATCATTTCATCTGTAAATTTTCACTAACAACTCCAATCCCACCATCCTCTTATTTTGTCAGGTTACAAAATATTAAACAAATTACTTATTTATTAAACAAGTACAACCAACACATACAGGTTTAATAATAAAAGCATCTGCTCTAGTGATGCGTATATAAGCATACTGGAATACTGGAGGCCAACCTAGTAAGAGTAAGTGTTCAGTACAGTGTATTTTACAAAGGAAATGATTATCATTTAATGTGATGAGTCAGTTATGTGGAAGTCAATTAAACTTTCTACTGCACAGAAGAAACTACTTTTTCTCAGTCTGTCATTTGCCTTTTAAACTTTATTATGGTGTCTTATGCTTTCCAGAAGTTTTTAAAATGTACACTTAGATTTTTAAAAAATATCCTTTATTTAGTTTTGAGTATGACTAGATGTGAAGATAGATTTATTTCCAAATATACAGCCAACTGCCTTGACTCAATTTCTATTTTCAACATCACACTTAGGGCATTTAAAAGAACTGAAGTGTCAACTTCTTTCTAACTTACAAAAGAAGGAAGTTGTGCAAACAAAGTTATAAACCAACCATCCAAGTTCAGTTTGACAGGCTCATACCACTATGTATTTAAAGATCACATAGTAATTTCAGGAGCAAAAGCACTACCAGGCCTGGCTCTCTTATTATCACTCTGGCTCACAATATAATCTCCAAAGAACTTCACAACCACACAGGAGTCTTTCTGTATCTTCTGAATTGTATTACCTGCCACTGTTACAAATTTACGTGCACGCTGAAATAATTCACAAAGAAAAGCTAAGAGGAAATAAAAACCTTCCAAACTCTCTATGCTTTCCTTAATGTGACTCTTATAGTGCCTCAAAGACTTAGTAAAGAAAATGAATGTACTGTGCTGAACAAGAAGACCCCATGGCAATGTAACCAAAGGGTACAAAAAGTCAGGGTAAAGTCTGTTAAATTTCCTTTATAACATAGAAAATCAATAATTGATGGGTCAGAAGGTGGTATGGTAGGTAAGGCAGCTGGATCCCAACTGTGCAGTTTGAGTCCCAGACCCAGTGGTTAGAGAAACATGCCAGGCATGTGCGCACCCAAAATCCCGAAAGGAAAGAGAAATGAAGGGATTCCAGCGTGACTGTCCCCCCCATGGGGAATGCTGTCTTACTTTCTGTCTTTCTGTCTGTCTCTGTTAAGTACACATGCCTTCTGGCAAAAAAACAAATTTAAATAAACTAAAATCAATAGTTTATGATTTTGCCTTACGTCTAGGGTCAACAAATTTTTCCGTACCAGTGCAGAAAGTAAATGGTCTTCACAGGCATTGAGGTCCCTGTTTCAACTCTGACATTATATTGTGAACACAGCCAAACAATACATAAATGAATGGACATGGCAGTGTTCCAACAGAAGTTTATTTACAAAAACAGGTAGTGGGCAGGATTTGGCCACAGGCAGTATTTTGCAGGCCCTTGCCTCATTCCAATTCTTGATCTGATTCAAATCTCTGCTAGCCTAGCTGTACACTTATTTGAGCATATATGGTAACACTGAAGGGACAAGTAATAATTTCAGTACCACTTAACAGAAATACATATTCTCGCAGTTACTCACCACGCTTTCTCTTTAAGTTCTTCTCATAACATGAAGGAATACATTTTTCAAAATAGAAAATTGTAACCATAATTTTAAAGCCAATGTATATTATAAAAAAAAACAGTTACAATTAATTTTTTAGTAGCTACTAGAAAAAGAAAATGTGCATTCTAGACAGTCAAGTTCAAGAGTCCTTTATTCATTATTTTGAAATTCAACAGTGAGTAGAAAAAGTCTACTAACTACATGGTCATGATTCAAAACTTCACTACTCAAGTTGCAGAAGCAGACTTTTAAAGTACATGTAAATCTGTTCTTCAGAGCACTTACCAAAATCTTTGATGAAAAACTATACAGTTTTGCCAAAATATTTTTAATTTAGAAAGTGAAACCAAAACCTTCCTTTGCACATTGTATGCCTAGTGAATTTTAAAATACAAAACTTTATGTTGCATTTGACAGCCTGGTGAGGTAGACATTATATATTTAAGGCACAAAAGGATGCCAGCCATTTTAATAGCATGAGGGCATGTGAGTGTGTGTTCATATTCCAAGTCATGAAGGCTTCGTGCACAGAACATATTTGAGTTCCAGGATTGCTAAAAGAGAAAATGCTCACTTTGCTCACAAAAATAGTGGATGCCATACAAAACATAAAGGAATAAAATTAAATACCAAAAGTACTAAAGTACACAAGATTCCTTGACACCAAAAGCACCATCCATAAAAAGACAAATTAATAAACTGGACCTCCTCCAAATTAAAGCATTTTTCTCTGTAAAACTCCCCATAAAGAAGTTGGAAGGATGAGCTACAGACTAAAAGAATTAATTTTCAAGCATAAGGATTAGTATTTAGAATATATTCTAAAAACTCTCAAAATGCGACCAGAAAAATCAATGGTTCAGCCAGGGGACCCAGCAATAGCGCAATGCTCTGCGATGCTGGAGTCCATATGGAAGATCCCAGGTGGACTTGTACTTGCTAGGTATGCACACACATGCCCGCAATCCTCCTTGGCTAAGAAAGGCGGGGAGGAGATCACAATGTGAGACACTGTTGAGGGTGCTGGTCTTTCTCTCTCAATAAGTAAACTAAACTTAAATATTAACCTAACTACGGCTGCTCTGTAGCACAATGATAAAGTGTTGTATGTGGCATGTCAGATCCCACATAGCCAACTTCAATTCAAATCCCAGCCCCAACAGCTTCAAAAAAATAAAGCACTGGGCGCATGTACATGCATACTCAAAATCATGATGGGATAGAGAAATAGAGGGGAAAGGACTGCAGCACAATCATGCCCCATTGGAAGGTATTCTTTCTTTCTCTCCCTCTCTCTCTCCCTCTCTCTCTCTCTCTCTGTCTCTCCTTACCACCCCCAACACATGCTCCCTGAAGCAATTAAAAAAATAATCCAACTAAAATATGGGTAAGAAACATGAATGGACATTTTACTAAAGAAGACACAGGGATGCCAAACAAGCACCTGAAAGGATGGTCAAAATCATTAGACATAGGAAAATGTAAATTAAAACTATGATGAAATAGCACTATATTCCTATTAGCATGACTAAAATTAAAAGTGGCAATGCCAAATGCTGGCAAGGATATGGAGCATTTATACATTGCTGGTGAGAATGTAAAATGGTACAGTCACTCTGGAAAAGTTTGGCTGTTGCTTAGAAAAACTAAACATGCTACCACTGCACACCTCAGCAACTGCACCTTTTTTTTTAGGGGGGGAGGGGTTTTTGCTATAGGGCGCATGCGCTCGCCAGACAGAGAGAGACAGAGACAGAAGTGAGAAATCACCCCCCAGGGGGGATGGCCACGCCGCAATCCCTTCTCCTCCATTCTCCTCTCGGGATCTTGGGCACGCACGCACACACGCCCGGCGTGAGTTTTAAGCCACCGGGTCTGGGACGCGAACCGCGGTCGACTACATGGGAGTCCAGCGACATAGCCATTACGCTAACTGTTGGTCCCAGCAATTGCACTCTTAAGACATCTGTCTCAGGAAATGGAAATTTATGTTTACATGAAAACTCATAAGAAACTGTTAATGAGTAGTTTATTCATAATAACCCCAAAAATAAAACAAAACCACCCTAGAAATACCAGATGTCCTTCAGCAGGTGAATGGTTAAACTGCAGTAAATGCATACCATGGAATACTATTCAGCTAGAAAAAGGAACAAACTAACGAAAGGGTACATTCTCTGAATGAGTCTTCAAGGAATTATGCCAAGTGAAGAAGGAGGGGGGGAAAGCTGATCTCAAAAGGTTTCACAATATGTGATTCCATTTATATAGCATTCTTGAAATGACAAAATTATAGGCATGGAAAACAGATCAGTGGTTGCCATGGGTCAGGGAGGGAGGGAGGTGGCTGTGACTATAAAAGGACAACTGCAGGGATGCTTGTGGTAATGGAAGTATTCTGTATCTTGACTGTGGTAGTGGTCACAGGAATCTACATACGGTAACTTTACTGCTTAGATGAACTGTATCTATTTCAGTTCCCTAATTGTGATGTTACGCTCTAGTTATGTATAACATTGCCAGTGGGAGAAATTAGAGAACGGGTACCATTTCTTACAATCGTTGAAGAAAGAACAATTATCTCAAAATACGGAGCTAAACGGGAAAAAGAAGAAAAAGAGTCACTAGACGACAGCAGGAGTGAAAAAATAAACTTTCATTTTTGCTAACTGTTGACTTTCAACAACAGGAACTCAAGGGAAGAAAAAAAATGTAATCCCAAAAGGAGTCTACAGGCTACAGTTAATACAGTCATCTCATCCTCAACTATGGAGCCTTAACCTCTGCAGGATTTTATGTCATTGCTTTGACTGTTGTTATCATTTTTTAGAGTTCACTTATTTGTTTCATAAGAATGAGAGACAGAGAAGAAAAGAGAGACAAGGACAATCAACAGGGTCTCACCCCACAGTTCCCCCTTCCCCAGTCTCCTAGACAGCCATGTTCATAGGCACACATGCCCATCAGGCATAGGTTGACTAGGAAAATGAACCTACAGTTATCCATATGGATCCCGCATCACTTGAGTAGTGCACTACTGCCATGTCTCCAAGCCAGCCCATAACTGTTGTTAAAAATAAACTGCACATAGGACCAGCAGACGGCGTAATGGTTATGTCACTGGACTCCCACATAGTCAATTGTGGTTCGAGTCCTGGACCTGGTGGCTTAAAATGCACACTGGGTACGTGTGTGTGCATACCCAAAATCCCAAGAAGAGAATGGAGAAGGGACTGCACTGTGGTCATCCCCCCTGGAGGGTGACGCTTTCTGTCTCTCTATCTCTCTGTCTCTCCAGTGAGCACACGTGCCCTATTAGCAAAAATCTAAGAAAAATAATTAAATAAACAGCACATACACCCATTCTTTACAATCTTCACCACCATCAAAACCATCCCAGACTATAAACTCATAGGGGAAGGGTTTTCTTCTTCACAATCAAATCCTAGGGCCTATATAGTATAAAGAACAGATGAAAAGCAAGAGAGCTGAATGAGTGAATAAATGAATAAATGAATGAAATGACCACATATTTTTTAAAGTTCTTAGCCAATTATAGCTATAAAGCAAAATATACCCAATTCCTTAAAAATTTCTAAAAGTTGTGAACATTTTAAAAACCATGCAGTACGTACATATTTCACTTGCAAGTAGAAGTTAAGCAAATAATAATACCTGACTTGTAAAAAATGCTTCCCAATCTATAGACTTCCATATATTGTAATTCATTTAATCAAGGTTAATTGAGAACTAAATATATCTAGATAGGAACAAGTATATGTAAAACTTGAGAAAACATTATAAACTGGTATAAGAGAATTTATGACACAGCCTTAATGCAAATTGCCATATATATTCTTGTCAGTATTTTGGGGGTTCAAGAAATGTTTATTGAGTAGGGAGAATGTGGTTACCATCAACTTACTGTATTTCTCAGAGTACCTAAAAAAGAGAATTCTGAATATTCCTAAGACAAAGTAATGACAAATGGATGCAATGAGGGAGATACTCATCTAATCATTACACAGTGTTCACATACTGAAAAATCACATTGTACCCCCCACAAATATGCACAACCATCACAAGTTAATTATTTTAAGGGGTCCCCCCCATAGGGTGCATGCACTAATTGGAGAGAGACAAAGAGAAACAGAGACAGGAAACTTGAAAAATCACCCCCAGGGGGCACAGCCATGCTACAATCCCCTCTTTTTTATATCTTGGGATTTGGGGCATGCACACACACATGCCTGGCATGGCTTTCTTTTTTCTTTTTTAGAGAGGTTTATTTTTTTGCTATAGAGCACGCGTGCTTACTGGAGAGACAGAGAGAAAGTGAGAAATCATCTCCCAGGAGAATGGCCACACTACAATCCCTTCTCTTCCATTCTCCTCTCAGGATTTTGGGCACATACATATATGTGCCCGGCATGAGTTTCAAGCCACTAGATCAGGGACTAGAACCAGTGTTGGCCATGTGGGAATCCAGTACCTTAACCACTACACCACCTGCTGGCCATTGCGCACACATGTGCCTGATGTGATTTTTAAGCCACCAGGTCTGGGACTCGAACTGTGGTCAGCCATGTGGAACCCACTCCCCGCGTGGTGTCACAATTTTTTTTTTTTTTTTTTTTTTAACAGAGTATTTACTGAATTATTTGTTCTTAGGCATGTTGTTCTGTTTGGAACATTCTTCCCCTCTCCCTTAACCCCCACATCTCGATTCTATCTATTCTTCAGTTTCAGCCTAATATGTAATATTTATTGAACACTCAGTATGAAGCAGACACCATTGTCAGCACTTTGCACTGCTTTAATTGGAATTTCTGATTGACTCTTTTTGAGGTACAGTATGGTTTCTTCAAAGCAAATACAGTGTAATGACCAAATCGAGGATAAAATACACTCATCATTTTCAACACTTAATGCTACACTGTGTTATACACAGTCAAGAGTCATTCCACTAGTTTTTTTTGAAAGTATATATTGAATTGATATGACTACAGAATTCAAATGGAGGGACTTAGGGACCAATCTGACAAACATGAAGACCCTTACTATATAGATGCCAAAAACTAGTAGAGGTAAACGGACTTACTCAAGGTTATACATCTAAGTAAGACTGAGACGGGACCCTGAGCCTCTCCAGAACCCAAATTCATTTGTCACTCATTGAACAGCACAAGGCTTCCTTTTTCTCTACCCATTTCACCCCTACCCTAAATACTCAAACAAAAATCTTAATCTGAATCACTTGTGTGTGTGTGTTTTTTTTTTATGGGGATTGTTCAAAAAAACTGAATTTCCTCAAGCTTTTAAAATTGCTGCATTACACCTTCCATGGATTTTTGGATGTCAAAGTTTTTCTCCTATCACGACAATAAGGCACTTTTTTCTAAGGTGCAAGTATAGAAGAGCTTAATGTTTCATCTCCACCCAAAGGGCAGAGAGGGTGTTAATTCTAACCAGAGTCTTAGATGTCTTACACTTCAGCAGCTCCAATCCAGAACATGGGCTATTTTACAATTTTAAAAAGCAGCCTTACACTATTAAAATCTTTATTGCTCATCAGCAGTGCCGTCGTCAAATTTCCCCTTGCTGCCTCATGTAGAAGGGACCTTTAACACTCTTCTCGTAAGAGGCAAAAGAAAAGCTGAAGTGACAAGCAACTATGGGAAACAGGGCTTTAATCAGTTAAATTTCCGTTATGCAGCAACATGTTTCGAAGCACGAACTTCAAGGTCTTAAGAATCAAAACATTAGAAGGAACCTTAGTTATGTGCCAGTCTAACATCCTTATTTTTTGCAGAAGAGGAAACTGAGGTGCTGATAAAACCATGAACCAATAGAGGAAATTGCTTACTTTTTTTAACGGGATCCATTTCACTGCCATGTTACCCTTATTTTACATCCCACGCACTCTCTCAACACGACGGGTTTTTTTAAGGTGAAAAGAATGAATTGGGCAAATTAATTTCAAGAGGTTGGGAAAAAAACGCCTTCGAAGGAGGAGATGGTGGAGTGAAGAGAATGACGTCTTATTTAAAATATGTAACCCCTTGATGGGGTTAGGCAATGAATCACATTCTGCTAGATTTTTCTATTTCTATAGACATCGGCCACAGTTTTTTCGGGTACTCAAATGAGAGGAAGAGGAAGTGAATAAAGCTAGTACTAAATACAGGGCGGCCCTCACTTGAAAGCAAGGCTGTAGATAGAAAGAAGGGGGGCGGTGAGCATGCTTCTTCTAGAATCCAGCTGTTTTCTAACAAACCTATAGCTACGGAAGCTGAGGGTATAGGAAACCTGAGCATCCCTCAAATCAAGAGAGTGGATGCTTCTAGGGCCAGGAAGACCCCTCAGTCCTCAGTTACAGAGCGACCGGGAGGGGACAAAATGGAGTTGAGGTCTAGGGGCGCCCTAAAGGTCGTTTGGAGGTCTAGCAAGCACCTGACGTGCTTCTCTAGCGGCAAAGCGTAGGACCCCGATTAGGAAGATGATCTGTGGCCCTGGGGTGAGGTGAGCGGCAGGAAGAGGCAGGCCAGGGTCTCGAGAACCCCGGACTCGAGCCAAGAAGCAGATACAGTGACCTCGGGAATCCCCCCAGCCCCGGGGGCGGCGGGCTGGGAGAGCGCCCAGG
>NW_006203620.1:498865-502057 GCF_000334495.1 Tupaia belangeri chinensis
TGTCGCCGGTTGCCGGGCAGCGTGCTCGGGGAGGTCCTCGCGCCGGACCGCAGGGAAATGCAGACCGGGCCCACGCCCGCACCTGCGCTGGCTTCCTAGACTCCACCCCTGGATGAAAGTTCCCCTCGGGTCATCTTCCAGCTACCCTTTAAAGATAGTCATCTCTGGACTCCACCGCTCTGCCGTTAGGGAGAGAGAGAGAGATCTTAACACTCCTTAACTAAAGGCATCCTGCTCCTGGGAGCTCCAGCTAATGCCTCTCACCAGTTTATGTTGCCTCTCACTGCGTTAAGATCCCCGCTCCTTCCCACCCGTGAGCTATCACAAGGATGCAGGGTTTTCGCCTTATGCCTTCCATTTCCTCAATGGTGTCATGGCCAAAGAGACCCACAACTGATAAGGAAGTCGTGGCAGCACTGTGACATCTTACCAGCCCTGATGGTTTCTTACAAGCCCTACAAATTGCTGTTCCCAAGACATTCAAGAAATTGCTGTTAAAAATAAAATTCTGGAGAATCGTCTCAAGACTCCAAAAGGGACAGACCATAATTACAAATGAGCCATAACAAATCGCCAAGAATATGTAACCAAAAGCAATCTCAAGTGTTCTTCCAGTTTCCTGGTGCATGATGGTGGACTAGCTTCCTCTTCCTGCTGGTAATAGATATTTCACTTCACTTGCTATTTTCCAGTTTCCCATGGAACTGCCAGTTATGTATGTAGAAGTGTGTATAAGTGTACATAAATACATATTCCCAAATATATGCCTCGCAATCTCAGATTACAGGCTGGAATAGTTCTTTAAGTGTGCATCAGAATCATCTGGGTTGCTTGTTAAAATATGGCTACTTGGGAGTCATTATAGAATCCCCGGATATTTTCATTCAAATCTGAGTGGAGCTGGGAAATTTGAGTAGTTAATCCGTAACACAGGTGACGCTCTAGATGGTTAGATGAGAGCACAGAGAGAACTACAGCCTTTGTGTGTTCCTATTCTGAAGCCATTTTATTCATTAAATTGCCAACAGACCCACCCACTTATGTATAATATGCCTATAAATATTGCTAAGGCAATCATGTAGCTTCCTCTTTCAAGATTGACCTAGAAAGTTCAAGACTTCAAACAACGAGTTTAATTGTCATGTTTATTTTATGAGATCTTGTCGTAACACCAGAAATAATCATTTGTCAGCCATGTAGTTCACAAAGTACCTATGGTACACACAGCATGTCATCTGTAGTAGGGTTCACACAAAATAAATTGAAATGATCATCCATGCCATCAACAAATTTAGTGTCTGATGTGGAATTAAAACATAGACACACTACAAACCAGTATAGCACATGAATCAATCCATTGGACCAAGATGAAAAAGAACTTGTAATTAAAAAATACTTTTACCACTTTCTTTATTATCAGTCTCCTAGCCCAGGTATTTTGAACACTGATTTCTTAGCTTAGTGAAATGCCTCCAACTGTTAGAGTCTAATCAGTGAGAAATAAGAGGACATCCAGACATAGCCAGATTTATTGGAGTTTATTGATTAAGCCAGCGGCATGGGGGTGGGGGGGCTCATGTCTCTCAAAACCCCGCAGCCCCGAGTGAAAGGAGAAAGGAGCTTATATAGGCCAAAAATGCACAAATGTTTTACAAGGGCAAAGGAACAAAGTGAAGGGGCTTCAGGAGAGATAGGGGGTAGAGTTTTCTATCTTCAAAGCTAAAAAGCCAGTTACAGAAACAAAGCAAGCAGGTTAGTCTTGAGGGTAAATTCTGATTACAATGGAATTTTAATGGCTTCCCTGGTTCTGGTCAAGGTTCTTGAGGCACCTGAGAGTGGGTCTTGAGGCACCTGAGTGGGACTTCTTTGGATCTTATCCGCTCGTGGGGAGGGGGCGAAGGAGGCATAGTTTCTAAAATGAAATTACCCTTTGAAAATGGAGTCACACGTGTTTCATTCCCCACTTCTCTTGGAGGCACTCCTCCAAGATGGGTTCATGTCTGCTTCATTCCCCACTTCTCTTTAATGGGGATCAAATCATTGATTCCTCAACATTAGCCAGAGAGCAGAGTCATAGTCTCTTTTGGCAGGTAAGAAGTTTTACCAAATTTAAAGTCCAGTTTGAACTAACTTTGGCTGACTCCATGGTCTCCAGGTGCTGGGCACAGTTGCTCATGCACAGGAGTGTCTGGGCCGGTGGCTTGGGCCGATGTTCATGGTATGCAGCCGCTAGGTTAAATCACTTATAGGGAGATGGTGAGACAATGTAAGCAGTTTACAGATGCAGAACAGCATTCGGTTAGGTACTTATGGAAATAACAAAATTTCTCAGAAAACAGAAACCATATCATTTTTCTCTTTGAGCTTCCTCAAATATCTGTTAAGGAGAGTCACCTTGATAGTGCAGCACCTGGTATACTTGGGCTCTAGGTCCAGAGGCAACTAGCATCCAATATGTAAAGGCCTTTATCCTGTGGGAGAAAACTTGGGTAAGAAAACTGAGTAAATTAGGGAACCAGCAGTTAGCGTAATGGCTATGTCGCTGGATTCCCACGTAGTCGACCGCGGTTCGTGTCCCGGACCCGGTGGCTTAAAAAACTCACGCCGGGCGCGTGTGCGTGCGTGCCCAAGATCCCGAGAGGAGAATGGAGGAGAAGGGACTGCGGTGTGACCATCCCCCCTGGGGGGTGATTTCTCGCTTTCTGTCTCTATGTCTCTCTCTGTCTGTCTGGCGAGCGCACGCGCCCTACAGTGAAAATCTCTCCAAAAAAAAAAAGAAAAGAAAAGAAAACTGAGTAAATTAGAGCCAAAAGTCAAAATTAGAAGCATGGTGAATAGTGCACTCAACTGGAGCAGGGGCCAAGGAGTCAGCAACAGCCTGTCTTTTCTCTGATCATCTGGTCATGGGGCTGCTGAGCCATATTTCTGACAATATCTGATTTAGAGTAGTCAGTCTCTGGAGTGACTAGAGCAGGCTGTTGCTCTCTGGTCTCCAAAGCACCATTAAAAAGGACCCTCTTGGGGGAACCAGCAGTTAGTGTAATGGCTATGTCACTAGACTCCCACGTAGTCGACTGTGGTTCGCGTCCTGGACCCGGTGGCTTAAAACTCACGCTGGGCGCGTGTGCGTGCATGCCCAAGATCCTGAGAGGAGAATGGAGGAGAAGGGATTGTGGCGTGACCATCCCCTCT
>NW_006203620.1:502366-513901 GCF_000334495.1 Tupaia belangeri chinensis
GTGGCGAGCGCATGCGCCCTAAAGCAAAAAAAAAAAAAAATAGGACCCTCTTGGCCAATCCTTATGGACCAAGGCCCGGGTGAGTCTGTGGAAGCAGTCCTTTTGGCTTTGGTGTGACAGACTCACAGGCTAACTTTACAACTATGTGAGGCCCCATCTAGACTAACTGGAGGGGCTCCTCTCTTCTAATTGTTTTACTGTATATAACATTTAAAGATAGCACGACCAGCTCCAGAACACTAACTTGATCAATTCTTATAACTCTTTCTTAGACTTTTGTCATACAACTCAAACATTCAACAACATGCTTTACACCTTTTAGTTTTTGTCCCCTTTCTCTCTCGTTCTGATATAGCCATTTCACTTTTAGACAAAAACTCACTACATGAAATTCTTTCTATATAAAAACTTTTCCTTTTAACTTTCTCTACTAGAAATACATTTTTATGGCCATAATCCTTTTTTTAGTTTTTTACTTTCTTTGTTTTTATCTTTACAAGTTTAACATTGAAAATTGTCTTAATCTAACAGACAAGTTCAATTATAAACATTTACTCCATTTACATTTATCTAATTTTATCTAATTATTGTTTTAAGTTATTTATAGAAACAAGGCTATTTATTTAAGGTGTTTTTTAAAGAAAAGCAAAGCCAGTCTAGCCTTACATTAGCTAGCTTCATTTCATCAAGAGACTGAACTATTAGACACCATAGGTTTTCCCAATGTTCTCTAAGTTTTTTTCTTTTCCTCTGGGATTTGATTCCCAGGGGAGCCTTGCCTGAAGGTTTTAGGATTTGCCTGTGTACGAGCAACACATTTTGAGACACAACATTGATAAGGTATTTAGACTAGGCACAAAGTATTTTTTCTTAACTAGCTTAGCAAGCTTTGTTTTCCCAGGTAGGTAATCTGATGTAACTGATCTATGATGACTTGTTCAAGGGCCTCGGGGACTATTGGCCTGCCAATCTGGTAACAGCAATCATCTTTTGGGTCCTCCAGTAGCTTACTGCTTGTGCACACAATTTTTCTTCTCCTGAGTTTAGGCGGGGGAGCACAGAATCTGGGGTGGCTACAAGAACTTTTAGTTGCTGACAGAGATGTCTCCCCACCGGCTGGGTCTTATAATTTTCTCTCTTGTCACAGACTTAGTTGAACTGTTTACTACTATTTGCTCTTATTTTTCGTGCGTGTACTTTTGGAAACAACCTTAACCTCTGATTTAGGCAGAAATTAATCTTAGTCACTTTAAGGGTTACCGGAGTCTTGTCCAGTGAAGTTGTCAGATGTCCAAGGGGAACCATTGGGGGGTCTCCGGTCCCATAAATCTTCACTTTGAAAGGCCAGCATAGACCCCAGAAATCCAGAGCTCTCTTCAGAGCTCAGTGCTTTCTGTCTGGTCTCTTAGTGGCCAACTCCACATTGTGGACAAGGCCCCACTGGAGGACATGAAGACGCCAGTCATGGGCATTGTTCAGTGCCTGGGCTGCCCACATTGGAAACAGTTTCTTCTGAGGCAGAGGCTCTGATCTGGGCCATTTCCAGATCCTGCCCTCAGAGTAGTTCTCAGCCTTCAGGATTATCACGAGTGATTACTGGGTGAGAGTTCAATCAAAGGTTAAGGTGCCTTGCAAATTTTGTTATAACACTTCTCTGAGTTATTTGGGAGCTTTTGTGAGATCTGTTCTGAATTGTCCCTACACTGAGAAGTGAACCTAAGTCAATAGATCCTACAAGGAGCGGCTGAGTACTGTCAGGGGGGCAAAGCCCAGTTTACAGGTTTTTACAAGGCATCTCCCTTATCGCTTATAGAAAAGCTCTAGCTGGAGAATGTAGTCTCAATCTAAATGTTTGTTTTTCTAGCTAAACTTCTTTCTTGATCATTTAACTAAAGGGAGAGTCCAGTGGGGGAGAGGCCTAACTAAAAGAAACACAAGGAGCACATGAAGGCAAGGGGGCTGGAATAGAAGGCAGTCTGGAGCTCTTAGCCTTAACTTGTCTTACCCCATTCCTTGAGACTCTTACTCTATTAAGCTGTTAGACAAGAGTTTTCTAGCCTTTGTCCCAGATATATAGGTCTAATTGTTAATAACTGCCCATGTCTATCTTTTTCGTTTACTTTGGGAAATTTGATGCTTTAAAGGAGCTATTAAACTTGTCATACATCTATATTGAGTAATTTTTTTATTTTCGGCAACCCTAAATTTTAGCATATACCAGCAGCTTATGAACATGTGCAAACAATAACAAAATTTGTTTAACAACTTTCTAATGTAAAACTGAACAATTTTACTAATAGACCTTAATGTTTTTTGTAAAATTTAAAGACCAATAATAAGAATGTTAACAACAAGAATTATAAGGAGGACTCAGAGGGAACCATGCAATAATGTTTCTGTGAGTCCATGTTAAACATTGAATTTATAGTCTTTTATACCAATTTTACTTCTTTAACTCAGGTGCATTGCATTGACCACTCAACATGCAACCTTATCAAACATTCCCTCATTTTTATTTAACCAACCTTGGCTTAGCAGTTTAGAAAACCAATTAGTTTACATAGAAAATGAAGATTTTACCAAAATGATTAGATTTTTTTAGAAACCTGTACTATAAGAGTACATTCTCTTTTCATCTTCTTTGTGAATTTCTTTACGGACATAACATTAGGATTAGAGCCATAGTTAATGTTCTAACAAAATTTTTAACTGACGAAGAAATTCGGCTATATATACCAGTTTAACATAATAGCCTACTATTAATTCTTGGGGATCTCAAATTATTTTTGAGCACAATGTATACATAGACATACAAGTACATAACTTATTTATACATACATTTTAAATATAAAACCAAGGAAACTAGAATTGTTCAATTTGACAATGCTTTCTATTTTTATCCAACATATAAAGAATAATTTTTATTGGTTTAACATCTCCCTTTTGGATGTCTCAGGGGTCCTCTGTAAACATTGAAAGTTACTTTGAAGTCAAAGCTTCTCTGTTAGCACTAAACTAAAGCCAGAAAAAGCTTGTCATGAATTTGTTTCCCTGTTAGATATCTACTATGTAAAATGCAACACACAACACATAAATACTAGCTGTTTTATTAAACCAATCATATTAAGATAAACATGATAGTGTTTGATTAATAAAACCTGGACAAAATATGTGTTGGAAATTGTGAAGACTTTCACTTATTAGTCTTTTTCTTTTGCTACATTTCAAGTCAGCCCATTTACTAAAGTTATATGAACTTGAGAAACATTTAAACCAATTTCTGTACGTGCTCTTTTTATAAACCAAATGGCATAGAATACTTCAAGGCCTGTTTTCACACAGACATACAACATGTAGTACATCACATGACATATTACATGCACAGATGCACACACACATCAGGATTACAAGAGCCGACTTTCCTAGTGTCGTTAAGGTTGCTGAATTCAGAGCAGCTGACTTTTGAAATCTAATCTGGGGCTGATCTAGTAAAAGGGCTTGGTATTTAGTTACTCAAGCGTTTGAAATTCATTTTTCTGGTGTGATCCGGAGGAGTGCCTCCACTGCATGGAGTGCAATAAGGATCAATTCCTGACCTAAAGTTAACTTGTCAGCTTCTTTTACTAGCAGGGCTGTAAGTCCACTGTCCTTTGTGATGTCCAGGGACAGGATATTGTCTTCTCTGTAGCACCCTGGACAGTAGCTGTCCTTTTCCCAAGGGGTCCCATGGGTTTCGTTAAAACAGAATAAGCTGCACCAGTATCTATCAGGAAGTCAACAGGAGTGCCCCCAACTTTTCACTGTAACCGTGGGCTTGGGGGCTAATCTCAAATGAGCCCCGGTCTCATCAGTCTTCTTCTAAATTTAGAACTTACTCTACTCTTTCTGTGTTCTCTGGGCATTCTCTGGCCCAGTGTCTCTTTTTTCTACATTTTCAACATTGGTCCCTAGCCAGCATGGGTTTTTTCTTATTCTTGTGTATGTGTGTGTTTTTCTTATTAACTTTTCTCATGGTAGCTGCTACAACCTTAGCAATTTTTTTAACCTGTTGTTTTCTATAGTATCCCACCCATTGTAAACTTTTTGGGCAATTTCTAATAGCTGTAACCTATTCATGCCTTCAAACCCCTCTAACCACTGGAGCTTCTGTCTGATATTTGTGGCAGACTGGGACACGAAGGCCATATTAACTGCTTTTTTATTTTTCTGGGCATCAGGATCTATGGGGGTATAAGCGTTCTAGGAAGGTTGCAGGGGACTCTTGGGGACCCCGCATAATTCTCATTACCTTTGACAAATTAGTGGGGTTTTGGGCTGCTGCCTTAACTCCAGTCAATAAATTACTGCGAAATGTGGCTAATGCCTCTTTTCCAGCATTAGCGTTTGGATTCTAATCAGGGCATGTAGCAGGGAAAAGTCTATTTAGTCTATCTTGATCTTCTTCCAAGGTCCCCACCCCACCTTTAACAAGGCTTTCTGAGTTTCTTCTTTTATTTTTTTTCTTTCCTTAGCAGTAAAAAGGTAGCCAACGGTTGCTGACAATCATCCCAAGTTGGCTGGTGTGTGTAAAAGACTGACTCCAGCAAGTCAATGAGAGCCTGAGGCTTTCTCAGAGAAGTGTGGGTTCTGAGCCCTCCAATTATACAGGTCACTGGTAGAAAAGGGGACATATACAAGATATGGGTGACCCCCTGGGTCACCATCTATCAGAGCAGCCTCCCTTAAGGGTAACAGGGCTTTTGAGTGATCAGGGCTTCGGTCCCTCCTTTCTTCCCCAGACCTAGGAGGCAGGGGTGCCAAGGAGTCAGGACTCCGATCCCTTCTTTCCTCCCTAGGCCTAGGAGGCAGGGATCCCAAGGAGTCTGGACTCCGATCCCTTCTCATCTCCTTAGACCTAAGAGGCAGGGGTGACCGGGAGTCAGGACTCCAATCCCTTCTTTGCTCCCTAGACCTAGGAGGCAGGAGTGCTGAGGAATCAGGACTCTGATCCCTTCTCATCTCCCTAGACCTGCTCTGGGTGTAGGGTGGGGAGAGGGGGACCTAGATGGCTGCCTCCTGTGGCTCCTCCTCATTTCCCCTGAGTTGCTGTCTATGTGGGTTATAAGGGGGAGGCAGGTCTGACTCCTCTGGATCTGACCATAAGACAGCAGGTTTTTGTTCTTTTTGAGCTCCCCCCTCCCCAATGGGCTGATTACAAGAACATGATTCCCAGTTTTTAGGGCACTGTTGCTTAACCAAGATGGGGGTCTCTGAACTAAAGCCATCCGTTGGACAATAATCCATTGTTCTAGGGGACCAGCAGTTAGCGTAATGGCCATGTCGCTGGAATCCCGTGTAGTCAACCGTGGTTCGAGTCCTGACCCTGTGGCTTAAACTCACACCAGGCATGTGTGTGTCTGTGCCCAAGATCCCGAGAGGAGAATGGAGGAGAAGGGATTGTGGCGTGGCCACCCCCCCGGGGGGTGATTTCTCACTTTCTGTCTCTCTGTCTCTCTCTGTCTTCTGGCAAGCACATGTGCCCTACAGCAAAAAATAAAATAAAATAAAATAAAACCTCTCCAAAAAAGGAAAAAAATATAATCCATTGTTCTATATTCTCCACTGAAGGGGATAAGGGATAGAACTAAGAAATATTTTCCAAGAGGTTCCGAAGGAAATAAGCAAATCAACAGTAAAAGCAGTAGAAACTCAAAGAATCTCTAAGACTCCCGTCAAGGGCCTCCATCCTGAGTCTTCTCAAACCGTCTAAGGGCACCCTGCCCCCGGATTCCAAGCACATCGGGTGGAACCTCAGTAAGTTTTCTATAACCACATCCGGTCAGCCCTGAGTCCCAGCCACCTGCAGAGAAGGGTTTTATGGCCCTTGTCTCAGGTCGAACTCCAAGGGACTCCTCCCATAGGCAACCCCTTACTTACCAGTTTGTCTTCTCTGAAGCAAAGAGGATAAGACAGGGCAGGAACACCCAAAGAAATGCCTCTGGAAGTCTTACAGCAAAAGAAACTCCACAAACTTTTTGGAGGAGCAATCAGTGTCTCTTGTCAGCTGTCAACAATCCTGAGAAGAGCCCCAGGGCCCTGGGAAGTCCCAGGAGGCACCTCCCCTAGAGCAGTTTCCAGGTAGCTGGCAGCTGTGCCAAGAGAAGCCGCTGTCCCTAGGATACCTCACCCCCGTACTAGACTGGTACAGATCCTGTTGGGGCCTCCAAATGTTATAGTCTACTCAGCGAGAAATAAGAGGACATCCAGATGTAGCCAGATTTATTAGAATTTATTGATTAAGCCAGAGGCATACATGGGGACTCATGTCTCTCAAAACCCCACAGCCCCAAGTGAAAGGAGAAAGGAGCTTATATAGAAAGGCCAAAAATGCACAAATGTTTTACAAGAGCAAAGGAACAAAGTGAAGGGGCTTCAGGAGAGATAGGGGGTAGGGTTTTCTATATTCAAAGCAAAGAAAGCCAGTTACAGAAGCAAAGCAAGCAGGTTAATTAGTCTTGAAGGTAAGTTCTGATTACAATGGAATTTTAATGGTTTCCCTGTTTCCGGTCAAGGTTCTTGAAGCACCTGGGAGTGGGGCTTCTTTGGATCTTATCTGCACTCATGGGGAGGGGAGAAGGAGGCATAGTTTCTAAAATGAAATCACCCTTTCAAAATGGAGTCACACTTGTTTCACTCCCCACTTATCGTGGTGGCACTCCTTCAAGATGTGGTCATACCTGCTTCACAACTTTATAAGATACGTTAAAGGAAAGAAAAAATTACTAGAGCCTGAAGCTATCCATCCTTATTTGTATGCACGTATGCAGATACATGTATCTATACATGCATACACATGTACATACATGCATACATAATGATATAGATATACTGATCAGACCAAAAACTACTTGAGTTTCCAAGGTCTTGATTATTTAAGTTATTCATGAGCACACATAATTCTGGCTATTTATTAATTTTTTTAAGTTTGTTTATTTCTTCATGAGCAAGAGAAACAGTGCGATAGAGAGAGTGCACCCCCAACAGAGTCTTGACACCCCTTGCCTCAGTCAGCCCCAAATAATGGGCACACACATTCTCAGTGTACTAAGGGAGGTCTTCAGAGTGAGCCTAGAACTTTCCCTTGTGGGTAGCCTTGCAGAGCATTCGTTTTACTGCTGCACTACCATCCAGCCCCAGTTCTAGATATTGGTTTGTTTGTTTGTTTGTTTAAGAATTACTTATTTTTATTTATCTTTTTTTTTTATTTTTACAGGGCACATAAATGAGAGAGAGAGAGAAAATGAGAAAGCAAGCCACCAGGTCCAGGACACGAACTGCTATAAGCCATGTGGGAGTCCAGCATCTTAACCACCATGCTACCTGCTGGCCACCTGGCTATCTTTAATAGCTACTGTATCTCACCTTTTTCTTAACATTGAACCATACATAGGATGAAGAGGGAAAAAGAACTCCACCTCCAGAAAAGAAAATCAAATGTAGCCACACTATTTGCAGCTTTTCCTCATGTACTTTTTCAGGGTTGAAATAAACCTTATTTTCTTGTCATCAGAAACCCTCCAAGAACTACTACCCAGTAGCAAAACATTCCCCAAGCAGCTGTCTGACATTTTAGAGAGGACATTTGCACTACTGTTTGCTAGTCACAAAGACAGGAGATTATTATCTCCATTTTACAGATGAAGAAACAGATGCAATTTAAATGACTTGTCCAGTCACGTAACTATTTAGTAACAGGGCCTGAATTTTTTACCACACTCCTCACAACTCCTGGACCACAGTGCTTTTCAGTAGATCAGGCTCTCTCGATAATGAGCCCTACTACCCAGAACCACCAATGCAGTCAGAAACCAAATAGGTAAACAGGGAAATGGAAGAGCTAGGGATAAGTCCGGTACAATTAACGGATTCAAAATATAATATAAAAAGCACTGAAACCATGAAAATAAAACCATTTGAAGCTAACTAGAATTTAACAGGACAGCCCTGTTAGCAGGCCCTGATATTTAGGACTTGCTCATTTTACTCTTCTGTAACAAGAAGCTGAAACAGATAGCCAGACTGCTCTTGGCATTAGTTATTTATGGACGGGCAGAAAGCAACTGTTCGTCATTGACTGTGTAACAAACCTTTGCGGATTAAACATACTTCACGGATATTTAGAATAATAATTTCTTCCTGTGGTTCAACGACAAGCAGCAGGTCTTTATAATAATATTTGCATAGACAAGTTATGTTAGGTTTTGCTATGAACAAACCTGATTTTTTTGCAGACTTGAAGACCAGGCCAAATATTGTCTTCAGTGGTGTGTCTGAAACAAGTGGTGAAATTAGAAACCTAAGGCAGAAGATAATCTCATTGTGAACGTACATAATAACCTAAGGCATTCCTTTCAAAAATGGTCAAAGGCATAGCTAGTTCTAAATGTTATTTTTGATAAATGAGTCACCTTTTCAAAAACCATTTTTTTCATTCCAGCACATTTTAAAGGTTGTTGTTTGTTTGTTTTTTAATTAAGTAAAAGACAAAAAAGAGAGAGAGAGAGAGAGAGAGAGAGAAACAAACAAGGACCTGGGCCCTCCACAGACTGCCCTTTCCCCTGCAGCAGGCAGAAGCTCCATCTAAAGGCCTCTGGTCAGCAAGGGACATTGAGACCAGGGCACTTCTGCCCCTTAGCCTCACTTCTAGTCTCTTCAGCCCAAGACCCTGCCCCTAAGACTGCTCTTTCACCTGCAGCAGGCAGAAGCTCCATCTAAAGGCCTCTGGCAAAATCGTGAGCCATGCCGTTATTCTTTCGGTTGCCTTTTCTTTTTTCTCATATTATCCTCTCCTTCTCATCATCCACCCTGCCAGAGGAACTAGACAGGTCTAGAATCAGAGATCTGAAATTTCCTAGTAACACTAGGTCCTCTGGGATCCTCCCTTCTACTAATCCATCTGTGAAAACGGAGATACTGCTATCCAGACACTTCAGTAGAGTACCCCTCTTGAGACCACATTGCTAAAAACAACAGAAGAGAGACTTCAGCAAACATCAGTTCACAGCAAAAGGGAAACACACTTACCCCTATTCAGAGAAATGTTCCCGTAAGAAGTATTCAAAAGTGAATACATCTTACAATGGCTAGAAGTAGAAGAAGAGCCTCAGGTCTGAATAAACCAGGAAATATGTCTCCAACAAAGGAAAAGGGTAACTCCCATCAATCTTCTGCAAATATGGAGGACGTTACCAAAATGTCAGGCAAAGAATTTCGAACATTCATGGTGACCAAATTCTATGAATTGCAACAAAAAAGAGAAAACGAATTACAGGAGATGAGGAAGTCCTTCCATGATATGAAAGAAGAAATGGACACTCTGAGAAAGAATCAGGTGGAACTATTAGAGATAAAGCTTGTAATACAGGAAATCAAAAACTCTCTTGAAAGTATTAAGAGTCGATTAGACCATGCTGAAGATCGAATCTCTGATGTAGAAGATAAAACCTCTGACCTAGAAAAAAACACCTAAAAGATAGAGAAAATAACAAAAAAACACAAGGATAATACTAGGAGAAATACTAGATTCCATTAGATGCCCAAACATCAGAATAATTGGCATCCCAGAAGGTGAAGAAACTAATGATGGCATGGAAAATCTATTCCATGAAATCCTGAAAGAAAATTTCCCAAGTCTAGAGAGGCACTCAAGCATCCAGACCCAGGAAATACAAAGGATTCCAAATAGAATCAACCCAAGAAGATCTTCCCCAAGGCACATCTTAGCCAGACTGGCCAAGACCACAGATAAAGACATGATGCTAAAACTGGCAAGAAACGACAAGTGACTTACAAAGGCCATCCCATCAGGCTAACACTGGACCTCTCAATGGAAACAATACAAGCAAGGAAAGACGTATGGGAAGATGTATTGAAAGTTTTAAGAGAGAAACAATTTCAACCAAGACTATTATATCCTGCAAGATTATCCTTCATATGGGAAAAAAAAAAAAGATTAAAATCTTCTCAGACAAACAGAACCTGAAAGAATTTGCCAACACCAGACCAGCCCTTCAAAAAACCCTGAAGAAGTACTGTTCCAGGAAAACTAAAGAATTAATGGCCAGAAAAAAGGAAATAAAAGGGACAGATCCAACAACATTGATAATAACAATGAATGTTAATGGATTAAATTCTCCAATCAAGACACACAGACTGGCTGAATGGATAAAAAACACAAAACCCCTCAATCTGTTGCCTACAGGAAACCCATTTTATGGATAAAGACATACATAGACTGAAAGTGAAGGGTTGGAAAAAGGTTTTCCATGCAAATGGGAACCAAAAAAGAGCTGGAGTAGCGATACTAATTTCTGACAATATAGCCTTTAAAACAAAAATGATTTGAAGAGACAAAGAAGGGCATTATATCATAGTAAAAGGCTCTATAGATCAAGATGATATAATGCTTATAAATATCTATACACCTAACACAGGAGCACCCAAATATGTGAAGGAAAGACTGTTAGATCTAAAAGGGGAGATAGACTGCAATACACTAATTGTTGGAGATCTCAACATCGCACTATCCCCTCTGGACAGATCTTCTAGACAAAAAATAGGTAAAGACCTAAAGGACCTAAATAACCATAAATCAAATGGACTTAACAGACATCTATAGAACTTTCCATCCAAAATCCATGAAATACACTTTTTTCCCACCTCAACATGGAACCTTTTTGAAGATTGACCACATCATAGGGCACAAAGTAAGCCTGTACAGATTCAGAGGCATAGAAACTATATCCAGCATCTTCTCTGACCATGATGGAATTAAACATGAGTTTATTTTCAAGAGAAATCCTCAAAAATACTCAAATATATGGAAACTGAATACCCTACTCCTGAATGACTCCACTACTATTGAAGAAATAAAGAGTGAAGTCAAAAGACTCAGGGAAGCCAATGACGATGAGGACATGAGTTTCCATAATCTTTGGGACATTGCTAAAGCAGTCATGAAAGGGAAGTTTATAGTAATTAGTGCACATAAGAGGAAGATGGAAAGAAGGCAAATGGATCACCTAGCATCATGCCTCAGAGAATTGGAAAAGCAGCAGCAAAAATATCCAAAAACTCCAGGAGAAAGGAAATAATAAAGATCCGAGCAGAAATAAATGAAATAGAAAATAATGTACTATTCAGAAAATAAATGAAAGTAAAAGTTGGTTCTTTGAAAGAATAAACAAATTTGGGAACCAGCAGTTAGTGTAATGGCTATGTCGCTGGATTCCCACGTAGTCAACCGCAGTTCACGTCCCAGATCCGGTGGCATAAAACTCACACCAGGCGCGTGTGCGTGCGTGGCCAAGATCCCGAGACGAGAATGGAGAAGAAGGGATTGTGGCATGACCATCCACTCTGGGGCGTAATTTCTCCCTTTCTGTCTCTATGTCTCTGTCTGTCTGGCAAGCGTGTGCACCCTATAGCGAAAACCTCTCAAAAAAAAAAAAAAAAGAAAGAAAGAAAGAATAAAAAACTCTGATACACCACTAACGA
>NW_006203620.1:515555-517152 GCF_000334495.1 Tupaia belangeri chinensis
AGACAAGTGGGATTACATCAGACTAAGAAGTTTCTGCATGGCAAAAGACACAGTGATTAGTGTGAATCCACAGCCCTCAGAATGGGAAAATATTTCTGTAAACTATGTGTCAGATAAGGGACTGATAACCAGAATACACAAGGAACTGAAGCATCTGTTCCAAAAAAAGATGGTCAACCCTATTAAAAGATGGGAAATGAGTTGAGAAAACCACTCTCTAAAGATGACATACGAATGGCCAAAAGGCATATGAAAAAATGCTCAACATCCCTCATTGTAAGGGAAATGCAGATCAAAAGAACAATGAGATACCTCCTAACCCCAGTCAGAATGACTAAGATTAAAAAAACAAAAAACAGTAAGTGCTGGTGGGGGTGTGGTGAAAGGGGAACTCTCTTACACTGCTGGTGGGAATGTAAATTGGTCCAGCCACTGTGGAGAACAATTTGGAGATTCGTCCAAAATCTACAAATAGAACTACCATATGATCCAGCAATCCCACTCCTTGGTATTTACTCAAAGGGCAGAAGAGTTCTTCATTGGTGAAGTGCTTGCACATCGATGTTTATTGTGGCATTATTCACAATTGCCAAGACTTGGAACCAATCCAAATGCCCACGAACAGATGAATGGATCAAAAAATTATGGCACATATACTCTGTGGAATATTATTCAGCCATAAAAAAGAACAGAACCGTGACTTTTGACCAAAAGTGAGTGAATATGGAAGATTTACTGCTGAGTGAATCAAGCCAGGCTATGAAGGAGAGGCATTGTACGTCCCCACTTAATATATACTGAGTGTCTGCACTCTGTGACTGAAAATGATTGACTAAAAGATATAAAAACACAGTAAACTGATGTAAATACAGATATAGTGTGTGTGTGAAAGAGTAGGGTTTGAGGAAGAACAATGAGAAGACAAATGGGGAGGAAAAGCAGTAATGGGACAAAGAAAGTTTCCAATTTCTTTTAAAGATATATTATAGTTTAGTCAACTGAACTAGGGAGAAATGTTTACATGTTAAAATATTCACTTTGTAAACTGAGTAATGTGATTGACTGTATAAAAGAAAATTAAATTAAAAATAAAAAATGGAAAAAAAAGAACTAACTAAAACAAAACAAAACAAAACAAAGACCTGAATGAAAAACACAGTATTATAGAGTTGGGTCTTCTCAATTTAATCTATAAAGACAGAGTGGTCCAAATCAAACTCCCAGCAAGATTCTTTCTTTCTTGCCTTCCTTTCTTAGTACCCTTGACAGGATCTCACCCCAATGTGATCTCCCCCCAGATTTCCAGTCAGCCTGGTTCACAGGTGTGTTCAGGTCAACCCAAAACTGGAACTTGGGGCTTTCCTATGTGGCTTCAGTGTTACACAGCAGCAACCTACCGCTTGTACCACTGCAGCTGGGCCAGCCCATCAGGATTTTAATGGAATTTAATTTCAGTTCCCCTTGTGAAACTCATTCTTTGTCCTTTTTAAAGCTAGTGGCTATTGTCTGTAAATAAAATTATCTGCAGCTATCCTTGGAAAATGCTTTAGTAACCTTCCTCAAAAAGAAGGGGGAAAAAGAATATATATATATATAT
>NW_006203620.1:517776-521512 GCF_000334495.1 Tupaia belangeri chinensis
TTTTTTTTATTGCCAGAGGGCATGTGTGCTCACCAGAGAGAGACAGAGAAGCAGAGAGAGAAAGAGAGAGAAAGGTAGAGAGCATACCCCCCACGGGGCATGGTCAAGTCACAGTCACTTCTCCATTTTTTCATCCTGTCTGGATTTGGGGCATGCACACACTTGGACCTGGTGTTTTTCAATCTGCCAAGTCTGGAACTCAAACCAAGTGGTCAGCCCTGTGGGCTCCAACTGCCTCCTTAACCATTAGGCCACAGGCCAGTCCATGTTTGGTATATTTTTGTCTGCTATCTATAAAGACTCCAGCCCAGTAATATTAGAGGAAATAGAGCATCAATATCATAACTCACCTAAATCTCTCTTTATTATCTTTTCCCTTTTACATAGAAAATGATTTGCATTCTTAAAAGACCAGTAAAATAACATTTTAAAATTTCCTTTAGTCAAAATTGCTGATTATAGAGCTAAGAAGCCACTTGGAAGAAGAGTAGCAGGATGGAAAACACACAGGCTTTGGACTTAGACCAACCATCCTCGACCAAATTACATAACCTTCTTCCAAGCCTCAGCTTCTTCATCTGTAAATTAGAGATAATAATGATACCTCACACACAAGGCTCTTCTGAGGGAGGATTAAATGAAATTGTGCTCATAAAATGCCTGATTTATGGCAAGTGAGTAGAAAATGGTGGCTATTAATGACCAAGTTCAACATCCTCCTTTAACAGATGAGAGAATAAGGAAGCTAGAACCCAAACGGTCTTTCTCCAAGTTCTCCTACTTATGTAGTAACTTTCTTTAAAGCCAGGGACTAAAATTGTTGAGACGTGGTCTATAGCCACTTTATTCAGTAAATCACTGTCTGACTTCCAGGCTAATCCCCATTCCCTTCAATCCTCCAAATATTCCCTTTGCCAATGCCTTCTGTGAAGTGGACAAACCCCATAATTGTACCTAAATATGCACTCGGTTTAAACCTTCAGATATTAATTCAAAGCAACTGTCTTCAAACTAAAATGCTTTAATAAAACTGTCTGCTTTGCTTGGACCCTAAAGTACTCCTGATACAGACTAAGTTATTCAAATAGAAAACCTCTAACACTATGTTCGAATAGTAAAAGTCACCAATTGTTGAACACCTACTATGTGCTAAGTACTGCGCCAAACACATTACATACATTAGTTCATTTAACCCTCACAACAAGCCTATGAAGTAGATACTATATATGCATATGGCTAAATAAGTAGTGATTCTCATGTTCATCTCATTATCACATCAACCCACCTAAAAGAGAAACAAAGTTTCATTTTGAAACATTCTACTTCTGTATATTAGATCCTAGTGAACTTCTCCCATGACAGGCAGGACATTTTGTAGCAAATACCTTGAAGATGAATCCATGGAGTTTAAGAAAGTCATTTTTAATGACTGTGTCTAATCCAGACTATCTATACAGGCAGCTTTCATCATCAGTGGCTAACCTCAACTTTGTGCAAGCTCATTTTAATGGTATTTATGAAATAGTTCAACGAATCTGAATTCGTTGCCACAGGGCAAACATTTAGGTATGGCAACATGGATCAACTTATGAATCAGTTCCTCCCTATGACTGTATTCTATTGAGCCATGGTATAAATTAGGTCCTATGTGAAAGTGTCCAAATGTTTGCAGCTATGCATCACTTATACATGGACTAATAACATCCCCAAAAGGCAATCTGTAAAGCATATATTCATACAATAAGCTTTTCACTTTTTCATAGATTGTCTGTTATTATTGTTATTACAAAAGAAGTGCATATTCACTTCTTTTGTTCAAATAGAAATATATAAAATAAAGGAAACTCTGATGCCCCACCACAAAGATAACAACTGTGAATTATCTGATACTGGTCTTTCCAGATGTTTGCTGTGCACACATGAGGGGACTTTAGAAAGTTTGTGAGAAATGGAATTAAAGTTCAAGTTTATAATAAGTGAAAATATTGGGGGGAGGGGGGGCTGACCCTGTGGCATACTGGTTAAGTGCGATGTATTGGGAGCCAGATCCCACATAGCCAACTGTGGTTCAAATCCTGGTCTCAACAGGTTGAGAAACATATGAGACACATTCACATGCATGCCCCAAATCCTGATGGGATGGAGAAATAGAGGAAAAAGGATTGTGGTGTGACCACACCCCATTGGAGGGTGCTCTCTCTCTCTCTCTCTCTGTCTCTCTCTCGCAATCTCTCATGCCTCTCTCTCTCTCTTTCTCTCGCAATCTCTCATGCCCTCTGGCAATAAAAATATTTTAAATTCATGTATTTTTTCAAAATGTGTATTTTCAATGAAATTTTTGAAGACTCCCATGTATATTCATATTTACTTATATTTTCAAAATGAGAATATATTATGCATATCATGCTACACGTTGCTGTATTCTCTTAATATATGACAAACATAATTCCATGTCATTATGTTTGTATGTATAATAGATATCTAAGTAATTACATATGACACTTTCTATTGTTACTGTTGCACAGTATTCTATGGTATGGATATGCCATAATGTATTTACTATAGTCCTATTGATGAACATACTTGATTTTTTGTCTAATTTTTCACTGTTAGACATAATTTTCTAGTTGAGGGACGAGCAGATGGTGTCATGGTTACATCACTGGACTCCCAAATGGCTGACTGCAGCTCAAGTCCTGAACTTGGTGCCTTGAAACTCATGCCAGGCAGGTACATGTGCATGCATGTCCAAAGTCCCAAGAGGGGAATGGAGGAGAAGGGATTGGGGCATGGCTATCCTCCCTGGGGCATGATTTCTAGCTTTCTGTTTTTGTCTCTCTCTGTGTCTCTGGCAAGTGCACACACCCTATAGCAAAAATCTCTCAAAAAATAGTATTGCAGTTGATATCTTTTTGTATATATCTTTATGCATTTGTTCAAGCTTCTCAATACAGTAGAGTCCTGTAAGTGGAAATGATATCAGAGCATATGTGCATTTCAAATTTTTAATGATACTGCCAAGTGGTCTTTTAAAAGGGCCAAAACAATTTACACTCCTACTCAAGAGTATAAGAGTGCCAATTTCTTCATATCCTTGCCAAAACTGAATATTATCAATCTAAAAATCTCTTCAGTCTGATAGGTAAAAATGCTATCTCATTGTTTGTTTTCATTAATCATGTTTAATAACCTTCACATCTATTCTAAAAATAATATTCATTGTAGAGGACATAGAAAACACAAAAAAAGGATGCATTTTTTTAAAAAAAAGTTTGTTATCCATTTATTTTATATGAGACAGAGAGGGATAGGGACCTTCTACAAGGTCTTGTCATGTTATGCCAATCTTCTCCAGAGCCTTCTGGCTAGTCAGAAACATGGACACACCTGAGGGGCAAACCAAGCTGCTCAGATCAAACTAGGATCTGGCTCCAGAACCTCCCACGTGGGAGTGAATGCACTACCCCTGTGCCACTGCAGCTGGGCAAAAATGCTTTTTAAAATTTTTCCTTTGTTTCTCCACATTTAATAATTGTTCATCTCCATAGCACACAATATAGTTTTCCAAAAACATTAATTACATTACTATCAAATCAAGGATATTATCATATACATCTTTTCCATTGCAGACCTTTACAATCTTATGTATGTCAAGTACTTCATCCCTAAGTCTGCCCCACCCCCCCACTACCCACTTCCCTCCCCTATAGTGTCTGCTATCTACATTTGTCTTCCC
>NW_006203620.1:522568-526708 GCF_000334495.1 Tupaia belangeri chinensis
TCTCTCTCTCTCTTTCTCTCGCAATCTCTCATGCCCTCTGGCAATAAAAATATTTTAAATTCATGTATTTTTTCAAAATGTGTATTTTCAATGAAATTTTTGAAGACTCCCATGTATATTCATATTTACTTATATTTTCAAAATGAGAATATATTATGCATATCATGCTACACGTTGCTGTATTCTCTTAATATATGACAAACATAATTCCATGTCATTATGTTTGTATGTATAATAGATATCTAAGTAATTACATATGACACTTTCTATTGTTACTGTTGCACAGTATTCTATGGTATGGATATGCCATAATGTATTTACTATAGTCCTATTGATGAACATACTTGATTTTTTGTCTAATTTTTCACTGTTAGACATAATTTTCTAGTTGAGGGACGAGCAGATGGTGTCATGGTTACATCACTGGACTCCCAAATGGCTGACTGCAGCTCAAGTCCTGAACTTGGTGCCTTGAAACTCATGCCAGGCAGGTACATGTGCATGCATGTCCAAAGTCCCAAGAGGGGAATGGAGGAGAAGGGATTGGGGCATGGCTATCCTCCCTGGGGCATGATTTCTAGCTTTCTGTTTTTGTCTCTCTCTGTGTCTCTGGCAAGTGCACACACCCTATAGCAAAAATCTCTCAAAAAATAGTATTGCAGTTGATATCTTTTTGTATATATCTTTATGCATTTGTTCAAGCTTCTCAATACAGTAGAGTCCTGTAAGTGGAAATGATATCAGAGCATATGTGCATTTCAAATTTTTAATGATACTGCCAAGTGGTCTTTTAAAAGGGCCAAAACAATTTACACTCCTACTCAAGAGTATAAGAGTGCCAATTTCTTCATATCCTTGCCAAAACTGAATATTATCAATCTAAAAATCTCTTCAGTCTGATAGGTAAAAATGCTATCTCATTGTTTGTTTTCATTAATCATGTTTAATAAACTTCACATCTATTCTAAAAATAATATTCATTGTAGAGGACATAGAAAACACAAAAAAAGGATGCATTTTTTTAAAAAAAAGTTTGTTATCCATTTATTTTATATGAGACAGAGAGGGATAGGGACCTTCTACAAGGTCTTGTCATGTTATGCCAATCTTCTCCAGAGCCTTCTGGCTAGTCAGAAACATGGACACACCTGAGGGGCAAACCAAGCTGCTCAGATCAAACTAGGATCTGGCTCCAGAACCTCCCACGTGGGAGTGAATGCACTACCCCTGTGCCACTGCAGGTGGGCAAAAATGCTTTTTAAAATTTTTCCTTTGTTTCTCCACATTT
Source organism: Tupaia belangeri chinensis (assembly GCF_000334495.1). Lineage (NCBI taxonomy): Eukaryota > Metazoa > Chordata > Mammalia > Scandentia > Tupaiidae > Tupaia > Tupaia belangeri. The sequence continues at coordinate 523,857 of NW_006203620.1, forward strand.
AATAATTGTTCATCTCCATAGCACACAATATAGTTTTCCAAAAACATTAATTACATTACTATCAAATCAAGGATATTATCATATACATCTTTTCCATTGCAGACCTTTACAATCTTATGTATGTCAAGTACTTCATCCCTAAGTCTGCCCCACCCCCCCACTACCCACTTCCCTCCCCTATAGTGTCTGCTATCTACATTTGTCTTCCCTACCATTATATCTTCAGGTCTCTAACGTTTTGTTACAGAGTACAGACATCAATAGGGATGTTCCTCAGAAAACTACAGATGTAACTTCCACTTAAAGTAATCTCAAAATTCCTTTTAAATTTACAATTCTACCACAATGAGTGAGTCGCCGTTAACATTTTGATTTTTTTTTTAGAAGTTTTTGCTATAGGGCATGTGTGCTCACCAAAAAGACATAGAGAGACAGAGAGACAGAAAGCAAGAAATCACCTCCCAGGGAGATGGCCATGCTGCAATCCCATCTCCTCCATTCTCCTCTTGGGATCTTGGGCACACATGTACATGCATCCAGCATGAGTTTAAGCCACTGGCATAAATTTAAGCCATGGGGTCTGGGACTCAAACCACGGTCAAATACATGGGAGTCCAGCAACATAGCCATTACGAAAACTGCTGGTGCCACATTTTAATATATCTTTTATCAATTTCTTCTTATGTACATTTTTTTCAAAATCAGAACCATTCTGCATGTGTAGTATTGTGCCCTTTTTAAATACTGAGCATTTAACATAAGCATGTAAAAGAAAATCCCAAAATGAGGGGGAAATGGAGAAGCGATTGCAGTATGACCATGCCCCACAAGGAGTTCTTTCTAGACCCATCCTTCCCCACCAACTCCTCTCGCTTCCCTCTCCCCAGCCCCCGCCTTGGTCTTATTCTCTCCAGCAAGTTCATGTGCTCTTTGACAACTGAAAAACATTTTTTAACATAATATTTACGAGAAGGGCAGAGTAGAAGGGCAGGGAAGGAGGTGCAGTGGGTGGGAATGGGTCAAAAAAAAAAAACCATAATATTTACAACTACATAATACTCCAACATGTAGATGTTGTGTAATTTATTTAAACAGTCCTCTGTTGTTTGTGGGACAATTAGGTTGGTACCTAAATTTTTCCTTTATCATAAACAATACTGTTATAAACATCTTTGAATATAAATTTTATTTATCTCTAATTTCTTTTTTTTTTTAAGAGAGATTTTTGATATAGGGCATGTATGCTCACTGGAGCGACAGAGAGAGATGGAAAGCAAGAAATCACCCCCTGGGAGGATGGCCATGCTACACTCCCTTCTCCTCCATTTCTGAAATTTTGGGCACACATGCACATGTGCCCAGTGTGAATTTCAAGCCACTGGGTCCAGGTCAACTACGTGGGAGTTCAGCAATGTAACCATTATGCCATCTGTTGGTCCTTCTCTAATATCTTGAAAGAATTTCTAGATGTAGACTTGCTGATTTAAATGGTACATTTAAAGATAATTAATTCATATTGCCAAAATACTTTTCCTCTGATTTTCAAAAGAAACTAAAAACAATAATTTTTAGTAATAGTTCTATCTATAACCAGACCACAAAGAAGAAAACATACCTCTACACTCATTTGCTGTAAAATCACAAACTTAATTTTAAATTAAATTAAATTAAATATAATGATTCTTGAAAAAAAGTCATCAACCCAAAATAAGTAGTGTGTGATTTAGGGCAGAGAGAGAAGTCATTTCTTTGACTTAGGACCTGAATTTGGGGATCTTTTCACAAGGGTACATTATTTTAATATTCTGCCAGAAAAAAAGAAAAAAGTGAAAGGAAAGACAGTTTAATTCAACAGAACACTCTAACCCTGAAAGATCCTTCCACTTCAATAACACTTACTTCTCCCTTCCCATACTCTGCCCTGTATCTCAGAAGCATTTTTTGCTTTATTTATTTATTTGAAGAGCTTTTTGCTGTAGGGCATGTGTGCTTACAGAGGCAGAGAGAGACAGGAAGAGAGAAATAACCCCCAGGGAGGTTATTTAATAACCCCCCCACACCACAATCCCTTCTCCTCCATTCTCCTCTTGGGATTTTGGGCACGTATGTACACGCACCCAGTGTGAGTTTGAAGTCACTAGGTCCAGGACTTGGGCTGCATAGTCGAGTATGTGGGAGTCCAGCGACATAACCATTATGCCATCTGCTAGACCCTCTCAGAAGCATTTTACAGACATTGCTGTTTTTGGAAATAAGCAACTAGGGCTGAAAGAGAGACTTAATACAGAAACACAAGTAAAGCAATGATGCCAACCATACCTGTGAGTTAACAAAAATGAAATAGCCATGAGGTAGTAAAAACAAAATGTCAACAAGTCTTCAGGCAATGCAGATTGGGTCAGTTCCCTCATTCAGTTATCTAAGTGAATTTTCATTAGAGCTTTTAGCTGCTGTAGTGTTCAAAATGAGAAAATGTCTAAAATTTAAAATAAATATGAATATGATGACCACATCAGCTATACTCATCTTGGGTGACCAGCCTTGGCCTTTTCATTGGCTTTTTAATTTTAGTCCCCAAATTATGAGCTATTAGATCATAGTAAAGGACATTTTTTTTCTATGCAAAAATGCAAAAAAAATGCATCATGACTTTTCTTTTTTTTTTGGAGAGATTTTTGCTATAGGGCACGTGCGCTCACCAGAAAGCCAGAGAGAAACAGAGAGACAGAAAGTGAGAAATCACCCCCCAGGGAGGATGGCCACGCCACAATCCCTTCTCCTCCATTTTCCTCTTGGGATCTTGGGCACGCATGCACATGCACCCAGCGCGAGTTTAAGCCACCGGGTCCGGG
>NW_006203620.1:526977-533525 GCF_000334495.1 Tupaia belangeri chinensis
CGGGACGCGAACCGTGGTCGACTACATGGGAAGCCAGCGACATAGCCATTACGCTAACTGCTGGTCCCCATCATGACTTTTCTGATGACTCAATAATAGTTTGGTTGTGCTGCAGCTAAATATAATGTATCCCTTCCCAGGTAGATACTATGTACCTAACTCCTCCTCATCATTAAGTAAAGTTGCCAGTTGTCTTGTTCTAGCAATGAGATGACCCAGAACTCACTGGGGCCTATATTAGAAGGTCTGGAAGGAGACCCGTCCTAGTGGCAGGGGAGAATTCTTTCATCATTCATTATGACTTTTCCTACAAGTGAAGGGGAAAAACAAAGTGGTTTCAAAACCCAGTGCTTTCCAGTAGAAAATAAAACAGATCATCAGATAAAGTAAAAGTCAAGGTATTCTCTTTTGAGGTCACAGAAGTTATGGAATGCAGACTGGAAATGTACAGAACATAACAGTTTTAGCCACTGACTAGAAAATAGTGCTGTCTTGTCTGAGTCAGTTGCTCTGTTTGATAAACAAACATTTACGACACACATTGCAAAACGTAGATTAAGAAACCTCAGAGCAGAGTACAGATCACCACACATACAAGTGTACCAAGGCTCCTGGGTAGTTCACAAAGAGAAGCATGGTTTCAGCACTTCAAAGTCTGTGAACTGGGCCTTTAGATTTTTTTTTTTTAACTTATTCTGTCAATACAGGTTTGACTGAGGCAATAGTTTTATCTTCTAACAAGTAAACGGAGAAAGTAATGTGTATGACTTTAAAATTTAAATGCCTAATACATGAACTTCTCAAGTAGAATTTTAGAGATGTAATGGACTTTAAAAATCATCTAAGACTGGCTCTGTGGCCTAGTAGTTAAGGGAGCCAGATCCCACAAGGACGATCACACCATTCCATTTATGTCAACAGTGGCTTGAAAACACTCAGGGCACATACATGTGCTTCCCTCTGCCTGCCTTCTCTCTCTCAAGCTTATGTACGTTCTGGGAAATAAAAAATATTTTTAAAAGATTTCCTGGCATTAAGTCTTAAGCAAGTTTTTCTTAACATATTTTTAAATTTTTATTTAATAAAGCTAAAATTGCTTCTCTTGAAATTAAAAAAAATACATAAAAACAAACAGAAATAATTAAAAATCATACCTACTTAATGACTACTAAGCTATACAGCCTCAGCTAGGTGCTACTTTATAGTACATTCATGCTACTCACTGAGTTTTATGCCTTAAAGTCAGACATGTGTTCATAGATATGTTTATATCAATTGTACTTACTATTTAAAATATTTAGTTTAATTAAGATGTTTTGTGAATCAATAAAATGTGAAAAAAATTAAAAAAGAAAAAAATGATCAGCTAGAGTCCATTTATTGATTTACAATTAAGGAAACTGGGGGCCCAAGGGATTAAGTAATTTATCCAAGGTTACAAAACTCCTTATTTCAGAAAGAGAGACTAGAACACAGATCTCCTGACTCTCAGTTGAACATTCTTCCCATTTCACCATAGTGTCTACCTGATACCAATTTTCCAGAGGTTTTACAGTCAAACTGTAAGCAAAAGTACCATAATCACACTTAACTAAAGTGCCCTGATTTGCTTGGAAAAGAAACCATCAGGAAAATCGAAGGAAAATTTAATACACTCAAGTTTGGAACATGTCTGAGGAAGCAAACAGAATTTGTGAAGGGAACGATATTTCTTTCCCTTTACATAATTTAAGGGTAAAAAAAAATCCCTTTGTAATAAATAAATTTGTCAATTATCTGAATGTATGCAGTTTATTCCTCTACAAAGGTCCACTACATGTTGCAACCTCCTCAGTACTCAATGGATTCCTGCAATTGATAGTTTGCCTCAACTACCATGGCTTCTCTTATTTCTTGTCTACCATTTTGCTTTGTTTTGTTTTTAAGAGCAATTTTTGCTATAGGGCATTTGCACTTGTTGGAGAGATGGAGAGAGAGCGACAGAAAGTGAGAAATCGCCCCCAGGAGGATGACCATGCCACAATCTCTTCTCCTCCATTCTCCTGTCTGGAGTTTGAGCACACATGCACATGCACCCAGCATGAGTTTTTAAGCCGCTGGGTCTGGGACTCAAATCACAGTCGACAATGTGGGGGTCAAGCGACATAACCTTTATGACATCTGCTAGTCCCAGTCTATCATTTTTTTTTTAATTGCCAGAGTACACATGTGCTTTTCAAAGAGAGACAGAGACAGAGGGAGAAGGCATCTTCTAATTGGGTGTGACCAGGGTTCAATCTCTTCTGTTTCATCATCCTCTTGAGATTTAAACTATGCATATACACATGCCCAATGTGTTTTTCAAGCCACCAGGGCCTTGATTTGAACCAAGGTCAGTCATCCAGGATCTGGCTCCTTTAACCAATAGGCCACTTATCTGCTACTTTTGTGACATTCTTACTATTTTATTTAACTGTATCAACAAATATTCCGGCCTGAAGACTTTATATCAGAAAGGAACTTCCTAGAGTTGGGGAAAACGCAACACTCTCAGAGGTTGGGCCAGGAAGACATTTCGGGCATCTGCTAAATATAATTTTGTAATACAGTATTTTTCATTCTTGTTTGTTTCTCATCTTTTTGTCTTCTGTAGTTCATAAAAGAAATTGTGAAAATACAAACATACTCTACAGTAAGAAGTAATCTACATTGTAAATGGCCAATAAATTTATAAAAAGATGCTCAGTATCATTGGGGAAATGCCAAACGAAAATGATGTACCATTTCACATCCACAAAAATGGCAATAATAATCATAATAAATCACCAGAAAATAACAAATAGGGATATGGGGAAATTGTAATCCTCTTACATTGTTGGAGGATTTTATGTTTTTATATGGTACAGCTGCTGTGGAAAACAGTTCAGCAGTTCCTCAAAACATTATAAATAGAGTTACCATATAATCCAATAATTCTACTCTTAAGTATTTACCTGAAATGACTGAAAAAACAAATGAGAAAACTTCAAAAAGTGATAAATGTCATGAAAAACATAAAACATGAGGATGAAAAGTGTGTTTTCTATAGAGGTGCACTTTACGATGATTTGAAAAGGCCCTGCTGAGAAGGTGACATTTCAGGTGAGATGTGAATAATAAAAGGGAACCTGCCATGTCCAGAAGAATGGGCCAGGCAAAAGGATCATGAAGTGAAAAGTTCACAGTGCCAGTCTGGACTCATGCCTTGTATGAGCTGAATGGATCACAGAGAACTAAAGATATATGGGCACAGAAAGAAGTCAGAGAGGGGTGAAGGAACCCACATTTTAGGATTCTATGTTCCAGAGTAAGAAGTTTGATTTTATTCAAATGCACCTGTACTCTGAAATGTCGTTCAATACCAGCAGTAAATTATGTAGATGCATTCCCTTCAAAGAAGTGGATAAACACACACACACAATTTCAAAGGGGGATAATACCAAGACATATTGGTAGTATCCTCCTTCTCTTATAAGAAATTACTTTGATCAACTGGAAAGATTGTCTTTCCTTCACTGTAGTCCAGAGTTCCTCAATCTCTATACTAGTGACACCTGGAGATGGATAATTATTTGGGGAGCTTCCCTGTGCATTATAGAATTTTTTTTTTCTGGAGAGGTTTTCGCTATAGGGCATGTGCGCTCGCCAGACAGACGGAGACATTAGAGACAGAAAGTGAGAAATCACCCTCCAGGGGGGATGGTCATGCCGCAATCCCTTCTCCTCCATTCTCCTCTCGGGATCTTGGGCACGCACGCACACGCGCCCGGCGTGAGTTTTAAGCCACCGGGTCTGGGACGCGAACCATGGTTGACTACGTGGGAGTCCAGCGACATAGCCATTACGCTAACTGCTGGTTCCCTAGAATTTTTTTTGAGAGAGATTTTTGCTATGGAGAAGATGTGTTCACCAGAGAGACAGAGAGAGACAGAGAGACAGAAAGCGAGAAATCACCCCTTAGGGGGAATGGTCAGGCCGCAATCCCTTCTCCTCCATTCTCTTCTCAGGATCTTGGGCATGCACACACACAGGCACCCAACAACCCAGTTTTTAGGCCACTGGGTCTGGCACTCAAACCATGTTAGGCTACGTGAGAATCCTATGACACAAGCATTGCGCCATCTGCTGGTCCCAGAATTGTAGGATATTTAACAGCATCCCTGATCTCTACCTACTAGATGCTAGTAGCACCCCTTCCTAGAGGTTATGACCCCCAAAACTTTCCCAGGTGTTACCAAATTTCTTCATGGGGGGCAAATTTTCCTTGGTTGATTCTCACCATTATAGTGTAAGGTAAGGAAATGAAAAGGTGCCATGTAGAGGTGGTATAAGGAAATGTGAAAGCTGACATCATGGGAACCAGCAGTTAGCGTAATGGCTATGTCGCTGGACTCCCACGTAGTCAACCGCGGTTCGCGTCCCAGACCCGGTGGTTTAAAACTCACGCCGGGCGTGTGTGCGTGCGTGCCCAAGATCCCGAGAGGAGAATGGAGGAGAAGGGATTGCAGCGTGACCATCCCCCCTGGGGGGTGATTTCTTGCTTTCTGTCTCTCTCTGTCTCTCTCTGTCTGTCTGGCGAGCGCACGCGCCCTATAGCGAAAAAAACCTCTCCAAAAAAAAAAAAATTCTGTTGGCACTCTGTTGACATAGAGTGGGAAGTTTAGTCTAAGGCTCTGTATAAACAAAATGAGCTAGATAGTTGAGGCAGCTACTCAGACTATTCAAATCCAGTGGTATCCTCCACCCATCATTTACATATTGAGGAAAGCTTTTGACTCCATGTACACAGATTGGCAGTTCCTATTGGATGAATTTGTTGAATATTTACTTAGCACCAGTGTAGGTGTTCCAGAAGCAGGGGAATCAAGAGAGGCTTTAGAATGAGCTGTCAAATGCTCTACCTCTGAGCTATACCCCAAGGCCAGTTGATTCTTTGTCATGGGACCCGTCTTGTATAGTAAAGGACATTTATCAGCATCCATGATCCTGCCCACTAGATCCAAGAAGCTTACTCTCTTGGCCCCTGACATACACACACACACACACACACACACACAGAATTACACACACACAAATGTTTATGATAGATATATAGGAGTCTATACCAATGTAAAGAAATTATGAGTACATGTATATATACATATATTCATATGGGAGATTAGACAAATCTCTCACACAAAATAATTCTAAATAATTTATATAGATGTACTCTCCTCAAGGAAGTGGAACACAACTCTTCATTGTTCAAGTGAGGGCTGCACATGGTGACTTGCTTCCAAAGAGAAGAGTATGGAAAGGCAGGAAAATAACGCTCGGTCCAGAGACACAGGGAGGGTGAAGAGTGAGGGACGCTCTCACATTAGTCTTAAGTTATTCTAGGAGGGAAACACGACTTCTCACAGATCTGACAGCAATCACAGTATCTCATTCTGAAACACCAAACACTTGGAACAATAGAAAAGAGGCACTTCAGTAATGTATGTACAGTTTTAACTCTGTAACGAGCAATTACTGCTTTCCAAACAAAATTATGATGATCAAGTTACTAAAAATAATCTGCACTTGATAGCGATTCTTTAATCTGTAAACAAAGGAAATTTCTGAAAGAAAATAAAGATCAATATTTAAAAGTTCGGGAGAAGTAAATATAAAACCCCAAAGAACCACGTAACTATCCAGTGCGCACACCAGAGGCTACTCCTCCCTCAGCCACGGACACACGCGCACTTCGAGATACTGACATTTTATGTTCAGATATAACCTTTGCTTTTCCAGTGCTTAATCTGTTTCAATTTAATGAGAAAAAGTCTGAGTTGCCCAGTTAAGTTAAATTTAACGTAACCTTTGGAAGGCTCATCTTACTTCCTGGACTTTTTGTGACCACTACGTTCTCATGTGTCACATGTGTGAACGTGTATGTGTATGTTTCATGCAAGGAAAAGGAATGGATGTTTGGAAACAACTACAACCGAGGGTGGTGGCATGAAAGTGGTTTTGTGGCAAACTGCAAATAATTACTGGCATCTATAAGAGTGCATTGAAAATTCACATCTTCGGTTTCAGCAACACACAGGACAGTGGGTGGACGTTTCTGAATAAGGCAACCAAATGTAAGTCCCTGCATGTGTTCTCCAAGGAATCACAGTATGTGGGAGTTCATCACTGAAACCATGAAAACAAGTCCCAACAGGAAATAGAGGCACAAAGTAGACTGTCTACTCTTTTAATATGGAAAGACAAAACAACTTCATGGTATACTAATTAAAAATCACCATGACTTTGCAAACTCTAAGAAGCTCAATGAAACGGCAGCATGGCCTGAACACGCGTGGTGATGTGGCTCCTCGTGACTCCACCTCCTCCCGGCTGTCCGTCAGGTGGCCTTTGCTTTGCCCTCGGATACTGACCAGCTTTCTTGCCAACCTGAGGCTCCACCTGGAGCTGTTGGCCAAGCTGGCCAGGCTTGTGTACTTGGTCGAGCCCTTGGCGTCATCCTCCCAGCCTGGCCAGGACAGGTGGCCCCTCGCGGC
>NW_006203620.1:533789-538664 GCF_000334495.1 Tupaia belangeri chinensis
CGCCAGGGCAGCAGCCACGGCCGGCGGCGGCCCCCCCACGCAGGCCGTCCTCCTCGGGGGGCTCATCCAGCAGCACCCGGCTCCAACTCAGCTTCCACATGCTGTGGGTGGCTCCGGCGTCGGTCTGTCGGTCCGCGCCCGTCTTTGGCCACCGGCAGACGCCTCTAACTACTTTCAATAGCAAGTTCAGCTGGTGGTTTCAAGAAAAGCAGTTTTGAACTGGTAAGGATATTTCCTTGAAACTTAAAGTCTAGAAACAGGTTAGTATTCTGTTCAAATAGTAGGTACATGAATCTATTGACAGCTCAAGAAAGGACAAAAATCCTTAAAACTGGAAAACAAAGACTAGGAGAAAATCAGCCATGTTTTAGTAAAAAGTCATAAAATTGTATTTCACCAGTTCAGTCTCATGTACTTAATCTACCTTCTGTTGTGGTTCAATCTTCCCGATTAAATTCTGGGATATCATATTCAGCTAGAGACCTGTCCCTATGATTAAGTTGGTCATTTTCTTAGTTTTTGAACTCTTATTTCTGTGTGTCTGTATCAATTTTCCTGGTATAGCACTCCCTTGAGAACTTCTTGGAGATCTGGTTTGGTGATTCTTTCCTCGCTCACATTGTTTCCGATAAGAGGTCTGCCTTTAGTCTGATGGGATACCCTTTGTAAGTAATTTGCCGATTTTCTCTTGCCAGTCTTAGTATCTTGTCTTTGTCTGTGGTTTTGGTCAATCTGGCTATAATGTGTCTTGGAGAAGGAGAGAGACAGAGACAACACTCCTGACAGGGTCTTGAGGCAGCCAACACAAATACAGCAAACCAGGTGGTCATGGGTTCCTTCAAGATCCTAGCTGGGGACAAGAATTACATTACAGTGGACAAGCTGCACTGGGAGCTGCCACTCCACCAGGCTGAATAATGCATAGCAAAAATGGCCCCCTACACTGGCCCTAATGTGGGGCTGGGGTGCTCTGGACTACATGTCCTTCTCCGCAGCACTCCTCCCCAAGCCTCAGCCAGCCCTGTGTCATACAAACACACATGTCAAAAACTCAGGAAGATCTCTTGAGACAAACCTGGATCCTTGCCATGTGGGCCAGCCCTGCAGAGCATCACATTTTAACACTGTATAACCATCCAGCTCCTATTGTCAGCAACTCTTGATGTTTGCGAATTATTATTACTATATTAAAATCTTTGTGTTCTCACCCAGTTTCCAGACCTTTCTCCTCTCTGTCTCTGTCTGGTTATTCACAACATACCAATTAAAGTGGGATTCAATGTCCTCTCATTCACGAGTAACACAATCTAACAAATCAATTCTATAAATTGTTCTACTTCAAGACATGGGATAATAGTTCAACTATTTGGGGCCAGCAGGTGGCATGGTGGTTAAAGGCACTGGATTTCCAAGTGGCTGACCATAGTTTGAGTCCCAAAGCTGGTGGCTTGCTTCTTCACTTTTCCTTTCTGTCGCTGGTGGCTTGTTTCCTCACTTTCCCTTTCTCTCTCACTCTCTGTCTCTGTCTAGTCAAATTTAAAAAAATAATGATAATAACAAATAGAATTGAATAAATTTATAATTATTTTAAAAAATATTTCAACTACTTGGTTTTTTTTTTCCAGTTGGAAAATCCACACACTAAGATGTCTGATTAAAAAGGGCTTTTTGCACTTCATCACTGTCAAAATAACTGTAGTTTGAGAGTAGTACTGTCTTTATAGTGTGCTTTTTTTGCCCTGGAAAGGTAGTGCAGTGATTTACAGGACAGAAAGATTCAACTGCAGATATGAAATAGGATTATTTTAAGGCAAAGTGGCTTGCCAAGCCCAACACCATCAATCACTTTCCATTTATAGAATTTTGTGATGAAAAACTATCTTAACTAGTATTTTTTCAGCTGTGAATACTAACTTCCATCTTCTTCTGGGTCTAAATACGAGAGAACAGAAGAGTTTGACCCAATATTGACATTAAACTTGAAAGGAAAGAACAGCAATAAGAAAGATGTATGGTTTACTGACTCTTTCGAGTTTTAGTCCTCTTATTGAAGTGATGGTTTCTTTTTTAAAACTTGACAGAAGATGTGTGGCTCACTAGAGAGAGAGAGAGAGAGAGAGAGACAGGGAAAATGAGAAATCACTGCACAATGGGGGACAGTCTGGGGGACTGTAACCCCTTCTCCTCTGTTTCTTCCTCCCTTTGTAATTTTGGGCACTCACACACATGTGCCCAGAGTGTTTTGCAAGCCATCAGCTCTTGGACTGAAATGACTGCAGTCAGCTATGTGGGATTCAGCTGTCTTAATCACCATGCCACTGTCTGGCCCAGTGGTTCCTTTTATGCCACTATTTCCTTCCTCTCCTCTGTTCTTCCTATTGCCACCCAGCCCTAATAGAACCATAGCCTATGCTTTATTAGATGTGTAACAGAGTGTCTTGTCTGGGCTGAAGATAGTTCTAGAACCTCGTCTGAAAGAAATTAGTTGACACTTCTCTCTATCTCTTCATTTACCTATTTGAAAAGTCTGTATGCATGAAGACTTTGGGGTTTGGGCTGAAAGGGAAGTGTCAAGTTGGCATCTAAGAGCCCCAACTGAAATGCATCTTTCCCATAGTTCAGGGTCCTCAGTCGTCTTCCTGTTTTTTTTTTGGAGAGGTTTTCACTATAGGGCGCGTGCACTCACCAGGCAGACAGAGAGACATAGAGACAGAAAGTGAGAAATCACCCCCCAGGGGGGATGGTCACACCGGAATCCCTTCTCCTCCATTCTCCTCTCAGGATCTTGGGCACACACGCACACGCACACGCACCCGGCGTGAGTTCTAAGCCACAGGGTCCGGGACGCGAACCGTGGTCGACTACATGGGAATCCAGTGACGTAGCCATTACGCTAACTGCTGGTTCCCAAGAAAATGATTCTTAAAAAATATAGAGAGAATGTGAGTCAGCTTATTTCAAGCACATGTGATCAACCAGCCTGCTGTTGAGGACAGCCAGAAATAACAGGAGAGTCTTTGTAAGGGGATATGGTCTAAGTATGAAGGCACAAAAGTGTTTTATCTAATATTAAAATTAAACTTGAGGGAAAAAATGAAAGCAGTAAGAAAGACAAGTGAAGTACTGACTCTTGCAAGCTCTAGTCCTCCTTCTGGAGTGGTAGTTCCTTTTACACCACTGTGAACAAGCCAGGGCTTGCAGCTGATGAAACCTGGATAAGAACTTTCATGTGATGTCATTTCACCAGCTGGGAAAATTTGGGATATTTGGGTTATATCTTGTTTTCTAGGCTTCAATTTCAAGAACTGAATCTTCTTAAACCTGCTTCCATTTTGTTCTACTCCTGAGCCATAATTTCCCTCCCGAGTCTAAAGAAACTTAATTGAAATTTTCATTAATAGTCCTCTGAGCTATTTTGTCTGACATTATAGTAATTGGCTATAGCTCTCATCATCTGTAAATTCTCTAGAGTAAAACTTCCTCACATAGTGTCCTAAGTCAGTAAGGAGGTTCCTCCTTCAGAGAAGTCATATAGTTTAATTTTACTTTATTCCTCTTGGTATGTATTTAAGTGCTTGGTACATAAGTACTTCTAAAAAGAAGTCATTTGCATTTTTTCTTTAATGACTAGTGTTTTTTTCTTTATGAAAGTACTTCCTTTCAGACGAGTCTGCTGAAAATCCTGACTTTTGTAACTCTTAGATAACTATTATAATTTTTTTGTCCTTGTCTCATTTTCTTTGAACTATTTAGTAAATATGCAAAAACATGCAGTCATATACTGTCATTCTTGCAAGTACAGAAAAAAATTCAGTGAGCGTCAAGACTTTTAGATTATATTATAAACTGACAAAAGATTTAGAAACATAAATTTTGGAGAATGGCCATATGTCTTATTGCCTAAGAATTAAAGATTCATATAAGAGCCATCTAATATTTCATAATAATATTGCCAATTATAATGTAGATTGTGGTATTCTGACCATTACCCCCTTATCACACAGGAGATGAAATAAGGTTATATAGTAGATTCATTTCTTTTGTTTACAACCAGGGCTAATAGCTCAACAAGGAACTTGATAATTGGTTTTTGGTCTAAGCTTCCCAATCTGCTTCTCAATTAACAAATTAATGTAGGAGTCAAGCTGACCCAGCCTCTGTAGCATAGTTGGTAGTATACCAAGCTGTAGTACTATAAGCCGCAGGGCCAACTGTGGATTCTGATCCTTGGCTAGGTTGGCCTGAAACACATTGGGTAAGTGTGTGTATGACCAAGATATCCTGACAAGCTAGAGGGCTAGGGGAATAGAATCGTGGCTTGACCAGACCCTGTTGAGGGTGATTTTTCTTTATCTCCCTGGCTCTCTTTCTCTGTCTCTTATATACACATGCATTCCCTATCATGAATAAAATAAACTAAAACAAATTCCAACAATACTGTGGCCTGAGTTATGCCTTGGAAGATGATGCATAAAGAAAATCTGAGTATTACTAAGGTCATATCCCAATCTGTGTATGGGAATTTAGCATGCCATCCTAAAATATTTATGGAGGTACTGTAGCCAAATAGTACTGCCAAATCCTGCTAAATCCTGCTATCTAGATGAAGCAGAAAACCAAAATTATAAAATCAGTGTCTTAGATGATTTAAGTAAGCAGAAATACTGTTAAAGCAGCATCAATCCAAAAGTCATCAGAGCTGGACCTCCGATTTCTCTAATAACTACATCACTATTGTCTTTTTAAGAAATATTTTAAAGTGCTGGCAGGTGCCATGGTGATGAGGGTGCTGGACTTCCCCCATGGTCAACCACGTTTCGAGCCCCAGACATGGCGGCTTGCTTTCTCTCTCTCTCTCTATCAAATTTAATAGTA
>NW_006203620.1:538681-569507 GCF_000334495.1 Tupaia belangeri chinensis
TTATTAATAAATAATTCTTTAAAATATTTTAAATGACAAAACAAATCAGAATTGCAAACAAAAAGGTCTTCGAATGAGTATAAGTGGAATTATACTAGATCTGATGCACTTTCCAACAGTTTCTACATATTAAGTATAGGTTGCATAACTATAAACAGGTATACTCACGCCAAGAAAATGTCATGAAGTCAAAGTAAAGCAAAGTTTAAGGATTTGTCTGTAACTGTAGAATTTTAAGCTTCCATACCAGTGAATACTTCAATATGGCAGACAACAATCAAGCAAGTCATCCACAAGCAGAAAGCTGCTCCATGCCTTCCACTGTGCAAGATGCTGTGAAGCATATTGAAGAGACATAAGGTATTATCTCTTGGGCCAGCAGGTGGCATGGAGATTAAAGTACTGGATCCCACACAGCCAGCTTCATGGTTTGAGTCCCAGACCCTGTGGCTTGAGAATCACTCTGCATGTGTGTGCATGTGTGCCAAAATCTCAAGAAGAGAGTGAAGAAAAGGGATTGCAAGGTCATCCCAATGGGGTGGGGGAGGGTTCTCACTCTCCCCTCCCATGTCTCTATCCAATGAGCATGTACACCTTGTAGAAATGAAACTAAAATAAAAAGAAAAAAGAAAAGAAAAAGATGTCATCTGTTATCGAGAAGACAAGAAGTGAATACATAAAAAAGAGGAAGCTCTAAAACAACTTAAACGGGGTCAGTGATGTGGAGCAGACTAGAAGTGTCAGAGAAGTCTGATTTTGAGTTAAATGTCAAAAAGGATGACAGAATGCTTTCTTGAAAGAACAGCAGGGACTGGAAATGAACAGGGTATGTCAGGAAGAACCCAGAAACTAGCCTGATAGGAGCAAAATATTTACATTGGCAAAAATGAGAAGAAAGTTGGGAGGAGGGGTTGGGCTATGGTGCAGCGATGGAATAAGACTCTGCAAGGGAGTTCCTGTGGAAAGATTCCTGGTTTAAGTATGGAACTTTCTGAGTGCACCAGGCACATGTGTGCCCATGATCTGGGGCTAACTGAAGGCTGGGGATGAATCATGGCATCAAGACTGTTGGGCATGCTGCCTCTCTCTCTCTCTCCCTCTCTCTCTCTCTCTCATTGAAGAAGTAAATAAATACACTTTAAAAAAAAAGTTTGGGAAAGATAGTCTTTAACTTGTAATAGAACTTTAGAGCCGTAAACTACAAAAGGCCACCTAAATGGTAGCTAGATTTCCTGCTACACACCAGTGTAGAAAGGACTAGATCACTAATAAGACTCTCCAGTCACTGTTTCACATGTAGCAGGTTCTGCTAACATGCTGTCTTTTAATAATACAGAAGAGGAGATGGTGATGTAGATATTGAACAGAGTAAACACAAAAAGAATGTCTTGGAGTTAGTCTTGTCTTTCCAAAGCAAGTAATCATGCTCTATCTATTAAGGCTGAAGTTCTCTTCTTAAAGAAAAGTTGACTTTTTCCTGGGGGGATTAACAGATAGTTGATCATTGTAGAGTTAATATACAATGAAGTGCCTACCTTTCTAGCCTGCTAGTACCTAAGTGTTAAATACAAAAGTATAAAACTTCTAGAAGATAATGTAAGAGAAAACCTAGATGACCTTGGGTATGGCGATTACTTTTATTTTTTAAAGATTTTTGCCATAGCCCATATGTGCTTGCTGGTGAGAGACAGAGAGAGACCATGAGAGAGAAAGTGAGAAATCACCCTCACCCCCCGCAGAGGGGATGGTCATGCCACAATCCCTTCTCCTCTCTTATTCTCCTGAGATTTTGGACACACACGCACATATACCTGGAGTGATTTTCCAGCTGCCAGGTCTGGAACTAGCACCTTACCCACCGCACCACCTGCTGGCCCCAGGGATAACATTTTAGGTATAACACAAAGGCATAATTCATGAAGGAAATAACAGCTAAATGAGACTTTATTAAAATTTACAATTGAGGCCAGCTCCACAGCATAGTAGTTAAATGTTATCCCTTAGGAGCCAGATCCCACGTGACTGACCACAGATTGAATCCTGGGCAACTTGAAAAACACAAGTGTGCCCCAAAAGTGGAAAATTATCTGTTAGTAATAATTTGTATGATATCATTGACTGGGCTAATATGCAGTATATTCATGCCCCAGAATTCCATTTTGTATGCTAAAAAGATGTACAGTAATTAAGTGTAAAAAAAGAAGAAAAAAGTATGTGCCCCAAATCCTGATAAGATGGAGACATGGAGGAAAAGGGATTGTGGTGTGACCATACCCCATTTGGGAGTTCTCTCTCTCTCTTTCACACACACACACACACACACACACACACACACACACAAACACACACACATGCCCTCTGGCATAGAAAAAGTAACTTAAAACTGCTCTTTGAAGGTTATTATCAAGAAAATGACAAAACAAGTCACAGATTGGGAAAAAATATTGGATTGTTGGTAAAGTCGTGACATATTTTATCTATGTTTTTCTATGCTAAAATGTGTCATGACTTTTCTAACAGCCCAGTGTTTGCAAAAGACACATCTGATGAAATACTCTTATGCAAAATACACCAAGAACTCGCAAAACTCAACAATAAGAAAATAAACAACTCAACTTAATAATGAGTATAAGTAGGTGGCCTCATAGCCTAATGGTTAGGGGAGCTGGATCCCATATGGCTGGCTAAGGTTTCAATCATGGCCGTGGGGGCTTCAAAAACAGGCTGCATATATGTGAGCATACCCCAAATCCCAACAAGTTAAAGAAATGGAGGAGAAAGGACTGTGGTATGACAAATCCTCATGAGGGGTGCTTTCTCCCTCTCTTTCTCCTCTGTCTCTCTGTCTTTCTCTGGTGGTGCCACACATCCTCTAGCAATTAAAAAAAATGAGCAGAAGATCTAAACAGATACCTCAATAAGGGAGACATACAGATGCAAAATATGCATATATCAATAGGAAAATGCTCCACAACTGATATCATTAGGGAAATGCAAATTCAAACAACAATGAGTTACCAATTCACTCCTATTAGAATGGGCATAATCCAGAGCACTACCAACACCAAATGCTGGTGAGGATGTGGAGCCAAAGGGGCACACATGCATTGTTAATGAGAATGCAAAATGGTATAGCAACTTTGAAAGAATGTTTGGTAGTTTCTAACAAAACCAAACATATTCTTACTATATGATCAAGCAACTCTGCTCTCTGCTGTTCACCCAAATGACTGAAAACATGTGTCCATACAAAAACCCGCACACAGATGTTTATAGCAGTTTTAGTAGTAATTGCCAAAAAATCAGAAGCAACTAAATTATCCTTCAGTAGGTGAATGAATACATAAACTGTGGTATATTCAGACAATGAAATATTATTCAGCTCTAAAAACAAATGAGCTGCCAAGCCAGGAGAAGACATATTACTAAATGAAATAAGCCAATCCAAAAAGGCTACATACTGTGTGATTCCAACTACATGACATTTTGGAAAAGGCAGTACTGTGGTGACAGTAAAAAACTCAGTGATTTCTATGGGGTAGTGGGGAGTGAGGGATGCTTACACAGAACACAGAGGATTTCTAGGGCAGTAAAATGATTCTTTGTGTTTCTACAATCATGTATACATGCTGTTATACATTTGTTCAAACCCATGGAATGTACAACACCTTGAGTAAACCTAGGGTGAACTGTGGACTTTGGGTGATGATGTGTCAATGTAGGTTCATCGATTGTAACAAATGTATCACTCTGGTGGAGCATGGTATTGATGGTGGGGAAGCTGTACCTGTGTGGGAAGATTTAATGGAAACTCTTTGTACTTTCTGCTCACATTGGATATGAACCTATTGTAAAATTTCTCTAAGAAATAAAGTCTATTTAAAGGGAAAAAAAACCCACAAAAATGTTAAAAATTAAATTATTCTATGGCACTATAAGGTAACATACTTTTCAATTATTTATATCAGAAATTCCAGTCGCAAAACTCTATTTGTTCTGGGGCCAGTGGGTTGCATGGTGGTTAGGATGCTGGACTTTCACACAGCTAACTGTGGTTTGAGTCCCAGACTTGGTGACTTGCTTTCTCACTTTCTCTCCCTCCCTCTCTCTCTGTCTCTCTCTGGTGAGTGTACATGCCCTATAGCAAATTTAAAAAATAATAATAACAAAATTAAATAAATATTTTATTTATTTTAGTCATCATCATTATTATTACTTCCTAAAAAGAAAGCATGCTCATGAGAGAGAGAGAGAGAGAGAGAGAGAGAGAGAGAAAGAAACTGAGAAGCCACCAGATCTGGATTTCAAACTGCAGTCAGCCATGTGGTGGGGGGTCCAGCACTCTAACCACCATACCACCTGCTCACCCCAAATAAATAATTCTTTTTTTACAAAACTGTGTATATTCCTCTCATTACACTGGTATTTAAATTTATGGGAGTCATAACTAGGTTTATTTTTTATTGTTGTTGCTATCATAGACCATACTATTACAAAACATAGGCAACTATTTGAACTTAGACATGGATATGTTCAAATCAGTACTTTAAGGAAGGTGATAAATAAATAAAATTGTCCAGTACTTTGTTCCCAAGGAGGAAAAAGTATTTACCCAATGTACTTAAACAGATTCAGTCATTCACCTCAACAAGTACTTATTAAGAACATATTGTGTGGGGTCAGCAAGTGGCATGGAGGTTAAGGCAGCATGGATCCCACACAGCCAACTGTACATGGTTTGAGTTCTGGACCTGGCACTTGGGAATCATACTGGGTGTGTGTTCATGTGTGCCCAAAATTCCAAGGGGAAAATAAAGAAGAGATTGTGGTGTGGCCATTCCCCTAGAGAGATAATTTTTTTCTTTCTTTCTCTCTCCTCTCTCTCTCTCTCTCTTTTTCATGCATGTGCCCTATAATAAAACCAAACAAACAAACAAAAGAGAGCATACTGTGTGCTGGGCACTGTGTTAAGCACTAGAAATACCATGGTGGGTTCTTGCTCTGAGGAAACTCAATCTAGTGAAGGGAGAAAGATGATAAGCAAGTAATCAGGACCTGGCATCCTGTGTCTGAGGCCAGTTGCCCCTCAGTAAGCCCTTGGAAGGGCAGCTTTCTTGGAAGAAGGCTGACTGCTCAAAGCTAAGGAGCCCTGGGCAGTTGGCAGGCTGGGGGTACTGCAGGGAGTCCTCAAAGTAGAGGAATACCATTGCTCTGCTCTTTCACAAAGCAGGAAGCTGGCCAGGTTGCTTCCAGAGAGGAGATACAAGACAACACAGAAAGAATAACTTTGTTAAGGAGTCAGTGACATGACTCCTGACAAGGAGGAAGAGGGATAGTGTTGTTCCCATTTTGGCTACCACTCCCTGGTGTTGATAAATAAGTAATTATTGAATAAAAAAAATCAAGTAATAACATTAACAGATGTAAAAAGGAACTGTTACAAGTGATTTTACAAAGGCTTAGCATACAGCACTATAACACCTTGTAACAGTTGAACTGGGGAACCAGCAGGTGGCATGGTGGTTAATGCGCTGGACAAGGTCAACCACAGTTCGAGTCCTGGACCTGGTGACTTGCTTTCTCACTTTCCCTCTCTCTCTCTTTCATTGTCTCTTTCTGGTCCAATAAATGAATGAATAAGTAAAATTAAATAAATAATAATAAAAAAAGAACAGTTGGACTGATTTGGTCAGGGGATCAAGGAAGGCTACCCTGAAGGCTTTACTGCAAATACAATTTGAAGAATGAATATGAGTTAAGGGAAGAAGAAAGGAACAAGTGTTCTGTCCAAACAGAGAAATCAAAATATGCAAAGACTCCATGACAGGAAGGATCTTGGTATTAAAAACTTAAATATAGGGCCCAGATGGTGGCACAGTGGTAAAATACCACAGTGCAAGGCTGACCCATGAGGAAAGGTTCCAGATTCACATCCAGAGAATTCCCTGAGTATGTCAGGTGAGTGAATGCCCATATTTTGGGTGTGGCTGAGGCTGGCTGAGGTTGAACATGGCATCAAGACCCTGTTGGGGGTTCTCTCTCTCTTTGTCTCTCACTTATGAAAGAAATAGATAAATATACAAAAAATAACTTGAAGATGAATGTAGCTGTAGTGCAAAAAGTGAGAGGATTTGAGATGAGGTTGGAAAATAAGCATGTGTCAAATCATGCAGGGCCTCATAGGCCTCCTTATGGAGTATCACGTTTATTGTAAGAGTAATGGGAGGTAATAGAGGTTTTAAAGCATGAGGATGATATGGTGTTCCTTATGAAAAGACCATCCTGACTGCAGTCAGAACAGATGGGAGAGGAGCCAGAGTAGATGTGACTAGATTAGGAGCTACTGCAGTAGTCAAAGAGCAGTGATGAAATGATAGTGATAATAGAAATGGGAACAAGTGGGCGGCATAATGGTTAAGGCACTGAACTTCCATGTGGCCAACCACAGTTGAGTCCTGGACCTGGCAGCTTGAGACACACCAGGTGAATGTTTGTGCATGCTCCAAATCCTGACAGAAGTATGGAGGAGAAGGGATTGTGGGGTGGCAACCCTCACTGGGGGATGATTTCTCACTTTCTGTTTCTCTCCGTGTCTCTGCCAAGTGCCTGCATACAATATAAAAAATCTAAAAAAAAATTAAAAAAATAAAGAAAGAAAGAAAGAAGAAGAAGAAAGAAAGATAGAAAAGGAAGGAAGCAGATGTACTCTGAATATTTGGGGGAAGTAAAATAAGAATTTAACAAAACCTGGTTTGGGGGATAGGGGAGGAATAGGGAGCTATCAAAAAGAAATCACCAGGAACAACTGGATAAATGGTAAAGCAAACCATTGAGATAGGGGAGGCTGGGAGAGGGCCAGGTTTGGGGAGCGAGTTGAGTTTGAGGTAGCTTTTGAGACATCCTATAGGAGAGGTCAAGGAGTTGGTTATATATATTGTTTTTAAGGTAAAATGAGAGATCTGAGCTGGAAAGAGAGACTGGGGAGTTCATCTGAGTGCAAGTGGTAATTAAGCTGTGAATGTGGGTGAACTTGCCTAGCAAGAAAAGTATAGAGTGATATGGGAAAAAACTGAGGAGCAGGACTAAGGAAAGCCAACATTTCTAATAAAAAAGAAGTGCCAATACATGGGTTTCTTCTCCACTTCTGGAATTCAGAAATCCTGAATTACTTCTTTTGCTTTGCTACCTAATTTCTTGGTACTGTCCAAAAAATAACTCCCCTGTTTAAATAACTATCCCATTTCTTAAAGGGGATTGTACCATTGGGAGTACTTTCACTTTTAACCAATTATCATTAGGAAAATATTGGTAAATACAGTATAAATTAAGTCTATGGTGGCAAAAGTTTAACTTGTTACAATATCGAGAAAAAAAAATGTGGGATTCAGAACTACTATACTTTTCTGGAGTGATGTCTGCTAGGGTGGGAAAAGGGATGGCCCCTGGACAAATGTGATCTTTAAGATGGTCAGAGTACTACATGCTCCGTCATTCTCTGCAAACAGGACTACGCTTTGAAGGGTTATTATAGGCATCAAATTATTGACCTTGCTCTGAGAGAGAGAGAAAGAAAAAGAAAAAAAAATAAAACAGTAAGCCTGTCATTTGTTAACCTATTTTTATGCCCTTGGGAGCTGGAAGGGAGGAATAAGTTAATAATTTGGTCGATTTAACATTCTGACCTCTGAGTTAAAAAGTTACTCAATAATTCTTTCAGTGGGCGATGAGGGGGTAGTGTATCAGAGTAGGAGTCTGCGTCTCTGATAGTGACTCATATGCTGAGCGACCTTGGGGTAAACCATACAAATTTCCTCTATTTCTTTATCAGTAATACCACCTGTCTCCCCTATCTCTTGGGGTTGTTTTGAAAGTCTGATGAGATCATAGATCTGAAAGCATTTTTTAAAAATTTCAGACATTATATGCCACAAGTAAGCCATCCACTGAAAGCTAGTTTGTCTTGATTATAACTTTGTTACATCATACATGTATCAACTTAGAGTCTAATTTTCTTATTTCCATTTCATGTTTCCTTTGAAAATAAAGGCTTTGACCTACTGAGATATGTAATTACTGCTTCTACCACTGCAACTAAGTATTAAAATATCTAAATGAAACATTATTATATTAATCAATGGTCCAGTTTACAAATGGAACTCTGAAATAAAAACTGTAAAACCAAGATTAGTTTGTATCATAATATGAATTCAACTGGCCTTGTCAGCCCACTGGGCTCTCCATTATCTAATTCCCAACTATCTCATTGACTTCACCTGGTGCTGTTCCCCCCTTTCCCTCACTCAGCTTTTCCCTTTTGGCCTCCTTGCTGTTCCTTGAATAATCCAAGCACTGTCTTATTTCAAGGCCATTGGCTGCTTTTCACTAAGAGTGCAATTCCCCCTGGCATCCCTCACTTTATTTCAGGTCTCAGCAGATGCAATGTGGAGGCCTTCCCAAAGTACTCTATTTAACTGCCCTAAATACCCTATCTCAAGTAGCACATGCCCCCTAATACCTGCCACCCATGTCCCTGTTTCTCTCTTCTTAGGCTTTCTCTTCCTCCTTCTTGTCTCTTCCTCTTCTTTCTCCTTGCCCCTTCCTCCTTGTTGTCTCTTCCTCCTCCTTGACCTTTCCCCTTCCTCCTCTTTCTTCCTTCTTCTTTTTAGGGCCTTTTGCTGCTTTTGCCAATAGCTTATTTTTTTCTAAAAAAGTGTATTTATTTCATGAGAGGAAGGATGGAGGGACAAGCACCCTCAACAAGTCTCATGCCATGACCACTGCTGCTCTCCTCTGGGGAACCAAGCCCATTATACTCCAGATGTATCCAGCTTCTCTTGAGCAGCATGTTTTCCACTGAGCTAGCCCAGTTTTATTATTCTCATAGCTCTTATCACCACTTGACATACTATATTTGTTTTTGTATTTTCCTACCACCAAGAATGTAAGCTCCATGAGATCAAGTGATGTTTGTCTGGCTTGTCCCACTACTATACACATAGCACTTAGAACATAGCCTGAGAGTCCAGAAGAAAACATAGCAGTTACATCGCTGGACTCCCACATGGCTAACTGCAGTTTGAGCCCCAGACCTGGTGGGTTGAAAATCATGCCGGGCACGTGTCTGTATGCCCAAGATCCCTGGAGGAGAATGGAGGAGCAAGGATTGCGAAGTGCCCATCCCCCCTGTGGGGTGATGTCTCACTTTCTCTCTCACTGTCTCTGTCTCTCTCTCTTGTAAGAGCATACACTCTAAGGCAAAAACCTCTAAAAAAAAGAAAAAAAGAACATAGCCTGGCACATAGTAGGTACACACACAATAAATAGCAGTTGAATGAAAAAAAATGAAAGAAAGTATTCTTACTGCTCTCCTGGCCAGCAAAATCCTTCCTAAACACAACATCAAAACCAAGTTAGAATTAGAATGGGACGCTAAGCAGCAAGATGCTTCTGTGTGCATGGTCATTTGACAGATTCTGCAAAAATGTTGTGACTAACATCTAGGTTGCACATAATATATTGACCTAATTAAAGCCCATAATGTGAGGAACAGAACTGGACTATGGCAACTGTTGAATAAATCTTGCTGTCTTAAAAATTGCTGCAGGTTCACAAGTTCCCCTATCATTAAAACATCATAGGGCTGTGGGTGAAAATTGGACATCTCATTTAGGTACCCCTTAAACTTGTTACCTTACCAAATTAAATGTGTTGGGTTCAGCTACAAGTTATAATTAGCATTAATTATCAGGACAGATTCATGCATAACCAAGTCCTGGAATATAATCAGACTGCTGGCATTGAAATAATGTTAGTTCATTGCAACACAAACCAGAGAACAGAGGACACTGACAACTGCTCCCAGTGCTGACCACAAATGGTACAGCTATCATCACAGAAAGCAGAAGCAAAACTTGGTGCACAAACTGAAACAAAATATGGCTTATCTGTTGTTGGGGCAAAACTTTTTTTTTCTTTAAAATGAACTTTTAAAAAAATGCTCCTGCATCTCAAATCACATGCCTACTTTATGGGAAGATGAGATGGTCTGTCAAAGTATGTCACTAACCAGAGGTTAAAGGAACAATGAATAAAATACAGAAAGAAAAAAGGAAAGCTAACCACTGATTGTGGATGTAACCATAACAGAACTATGCTGATGAACTCTTGTTAAATGGTATCAGAAAACTGAATCAGATAGGTTAGAATTTGCAGTTACCTTTCATTTAATGAAATGTGCTCTCATTATTTTTAAACTTTGTAGATTATTACTTACTGGTTTCCTCCTAGAGTTAGTTACTGCTTGCTCCTATCTTCCATTTTGTTTGCAAGGAAGAAGTAATCAAACTATTGAGCCATTTCTACTTCCTTTTCCATGCTCAGAGGTAGCCAGATCCCTAAATAGTGAAACCAATACTTGGAACTATTTGTTCATTCACTGGCAACGACCTAAGGTGAGGTAAAAGTCCTAGTAGAGGTTTCTTTGTCTTCAACCTCTTCCTCTTCAACATCATCTCACTTCCAACAATAATGAAGACATCCACTGATTGAATTTCATATGTCTGGCACTCTGCTGAGTATTGGGATTTTTAAAAACTTTTTGCCAGTGAGCACATATGCACTGGAGAGGGACAGAGACACAGAGGGAAAGCGGGAAGGCACACCCCACGGGACATGTTCACTCTGCAAATCCTTCTCTTCCATTTCTTCATCTTGTTGGGATTTAGGGTTCATGCACACATGTGCCCAGCATGTTTGTCAAGCTGCCGGGTCTGGAATTCGAACCATACTGTTGATCATGTGGAATTCAGCTGCCTTAACCATCAGATCATGGACTGGCCTGGGATTTTTAAAAATCTTTCTGTGGGGCCTGGGTGGCATAGTGGTTATGGCCCTGGACTCCCCCCTGGCTAACCATGGTTCAAATCTGGAACCTGGAGGCATGCTTTCTCACTTTTTCTCTCTCTGTCTCTCTGTGATGAGCGCATATGCCCTATACTATTAGGTCATTGGGAAAGTCATGACATATTTTTCTATGTTTTTCTATGCAAAATGCATCATGACTTTCCCAGCAACCCAATAAATTTAAAATAATAATTATAAATAAATTAGAAATTATCTAAAAAATAACTTTCTACATCTCTTACCTTCAAACTTCAAAACTCTTAAGTGGTCCCACTTGGAAACAACAGCACATAAACTGTTTTTGTATTTATAAGTTGGAAATAGGATGGCTCTTTTGGAGTAAAGATGTAAGACAAACAGGATAGCAGAAAAGTATGAAAGTATATGCGTCCTCTCTAGAGTCAGAGTTCTCGAGTCAAATTCCTGCTCAGGTACTTCCCAAACTGTGTGGCATTGACATGCTATGTAACCTTTCTGTGCCTCAGTGTTTTCATCTATAAAGCATAATAATACAATATGTACACCATAGAGTTGTTGTGGAAAATAAATGGGATAGTCCATGTAAGGTGCTTAGAACTGGGCTTGGTACCTTGAACATGCACAGTATATGTTAGGCATTATTGTGAAAGGGACTCAAAATCTTCAGGCTCTATTAGGGGCACTCTGGCTATGAATCAAAGAATATCTTTTGTGAAGATGGTGCGGAAGGACTGTCAGTTTCCAAATATCATTTCGTGTCATGTTTTTATACACAGCGATCATGATAAGCATGTGACCAGGAAGTCTAGTATTATATTGGAAGCTAAACACAGATACAGGGCTTTTGAAAAACCCATACATTTCTGTAAATTAGGAGTTAGCAAACTTTTTCTGTAAAGGGCTAGATGAGAGATATTTTAGGATTTATAGGCCAAGTAGTTGTATTGCAATGACTCAACTTTGCTGCCATGAGCCAAAAGCAGTTATTGGTAATATGTAAATTAATGGGGAAAGTTGTGATCCAATAAATCTTTATTTATGAAAGCAGCCTATGGACTGCCCATGGGTCAAGGTTTGTCCACATCTGCTCTAAATAATTATCCTAGTTATGTCAGGCAGTAGTGCAACAATAATGCACCTGGACCCACATGGGAAGGATGGGAAGGTCCTGGGTTCATGTCCCTGGACCTCCCTGAGCACACAAGGAGTGTACATGCTCATGATATAGGCCAGGTAAGACTGGAGATCTCTCAATCTTTCTCTCTTTCTAATGGAAGAAATAAATAAATAAGATTTAAAAATTATCCTAGCCTATCAGTGTTCTAATGGCCACTTTAGCTGAGTAACTACAGAAAGCACATCAACTGTAGAGGAAAATAAAGGGAGTGAGAAGAATTTAGAAAATGAAGGGATAAGCAGGGGCTCTACCAATACCCCCTCCCCATCTCAGATAATATTGCACACTGTATATGGCATGGGAATAGTAGTGTTCATTTATTCTTTCCTTCCTTTAACATATATGTGTGAAGTACTTACCATGCCCAGCTATTGTGCCACAATCTATAATGCTGAGTGAAAATGAACACAGTGTCTGAGGTCATGTAACTTATGATCTAGTCAAGTATGGCTAGGGACAAACTAAAGTCAAATAATTGCACCAACAAATGTAAATCTGTACCTATGCTAGGTACTATGAAAGCTTGTAAGTGGACCTTATGGCACCAGAAGATGGCATAATGGTTATATTGCAGGACTTCCATGTAATCGACCATGGTTCAAGTCTCTGACCCTGTAGCTTAAAACTCACTCCGGGCATATATATGTGCGTGCCCAAGATCCTGAGAGGAGAATGGAGGAGAAGGGATTGCAGTGTGGTTATCCTTCCTGGGGGGTAATTTCTCACTTTGTGTCTCTCTGATTCGCTCTCTTTATGGTGAGTGCATGTGCCCTATAGCAAAAATCTCTCTAAAAAAATAATAAAAAGAAAATAAAAGGAAAAGAAAAGCTTGTAAGAGGAGCTTATGGCAGGTTTCCTGTAGAACCTAAACCTGGACATGAACCTGAACTATAGGCCTGAAGGCTGAAATGAAGACCTAATACAAATCTGTCAACACAAAGGTTTCTTTTTTTTGAAAAATACTATTTTATTTAACTTTATTTACTTATTTATGTCTTAATTTGACCAGAGAGGGACAGAGAGAGAGCGAGAGAGAGAGGGAAAGGGAAGGTGAGAAAGCAAGCCACCAGGTCCAGGACTCGAACCACTGTCAGCCATGTAGGAATCCAGTGCCCTTAACCACCCCCCCACCTGCCAGCCCCAACACAAATTCAAATCAGGGGCCCAAGAACGACTCTTCAAGCTTGGAAATGTTACAAATGTCATCCTTGGTTCTCCTGAGAACCTGAATTTTTTTTTTTCTAAACTGCCTCAGGGACCGAGGAAATGCTCTGTCCTCTGTAGAATTTCAGAAGATGGCTTCCCCTCTTGCCAAAAAGATTTTCTACATCATTTGTTTTTTGTACTGAGATCTAACAAATGAGTTACCCTACTTAGGCAGTAAGGTAGGGGACCATTTCAAGCAAAGAAAACAGAATAGGATCTTTGAGAGTAGAAAATATGCATTTAAGGATGAAAATAAGGTCACTATGATCAGAGTTCAAACAGCCAGATGGAGCATGGTGGGAGACAGGGCTGAAAAGATAGGGAGGCGTCAGACTATGAAGGACTACATAATAGCAATCAATTCTTTATTTACCCAGCAAATATTTACTGAACACAATATCAGTCTCTGTAGACCTTTTCCCAAATGAGAAAGGTGGACATTAAACAAATACTCAAATGTTTCATTACAAAGCTCTATCTAGTCTGTCCAGTGACCTGATTTGTTGCAAACAATGACCTGGTCTATTCCCAGGATGCAGACCCAATTTAACTCAGCATCCACCATAGAACTGCATGCAAGTGTATTACTGTGTAAATATCTTTTATGCAATCATAGATAGATTTGATATACTGTCTTCAGGGCTCAGCCTGTGAAACACCATGTTGGGCATCACTTCCAGGTTATTGAGCCACTGGTGGTTTTTTTTGAGGTGTGGACTTCCAGAAAGATGTGACCTCTCATGTTACCCATAATGACAGGTCTTTATGCCTTGCTATTGAGCATGGTATCATGGATAAGACTGTGACAATAAACAAGATCTGAGTATTTGACATACTAATTCAACTGTTTAAATCTAAAGTTTTTTTTTTTTCTATCGGCTTTTCTTATTTATTCTTTTGCTGGACTCTATCAGTGTAATATAGCTTATATTAAAAACTTTGAGAAGAAACAAGTATCTGATCTAGGGATTTTTAAGTTGAACAAAAGCTTTTTGACGTTTATATCTGCGGAATAGCTAACAAGACTTTTAAACACTTCCGAGTTGATTTCATTACAATTATACTATTTCTTTCTTAATTTTTTGACCTATTTTTCTAACAGAGAAGGAAGTTACAATATCCTGGAATGATTTATTTTGTATAAATCTGGGCTTGTTGCTACTAAGTACTCAATGCCAGTGTCAAGGTTGAATGGAGCATTTGCGAATCTCCTCTACTGCAGCAGTTCTAGTTTTCAATATGTCATCTGCAAAGGCATGGGGGTCCCTATGGTCCTTTTAAGGAGTTATAGAAGTCAAAATTACTTTCATAATAATACTAAAACATTATTTGCATTTTTCAGAGTGTTGACATTTGTACTGATGGTGAGAAAGTATAATGAGTAAAAGTGAGAGCTGTAGCACAGAATAAAGCAAAAGCTACAAACTATACTACTAGTCATTGTATTCTGTTTTCTTTTTCTTCTTTTGCCGGGGGTATCAGTGGTTACATGTGACTGCATAAGAGAGAGAAAGAGAGAACCCCACAATGGGACCTGGTCATGGTACAATCCTTTTTTCCTCCATTTCTCCATCCCAGTACAATGTTAGGCACATGTGCATGTGCCTGGAATATTTTTCAAGTCACAGGCTAGAATCTGAACCTCAGCCAGCCATATGATATCCAACCCTTTCTGCATAGTGCTTAACCACTGCACTATAGGACCAGCCCTAGTCATTGTGTTCTTTACCACCATACACTAGCAGAAAAGAAAATGCCAATTTTTTGCTCAAGAATATCCTTGATGAAGCAGTAGAAGTTATGTTTTCACTAAAATGCTATTCGTCACATATGATAGGTTATGCTTTTCATTTTTAGGTAAGCTAATAAATAGTTAAAATTTTCATCATTTTAGTTTCCAACTTGATAAATATAAATAGCTATAACACATAAATGAAAATCTTTAGGGTCCCAAAAACTTTTTTCTTTTTAATGTATAATTGATATTTTATCTTTTCCAAGAGGACAGACAGTTCTTCAGTCCTTAAAGACTCAGCTCCTTACTTGGGCTTTGGTGGAGGGCAAGGGGCAGCACCGACAGGTCTAAATTGGGGTGGAGTTGTTTGGTCCTTCCAAGCTTCAGGAGATCAGTTCCTGACTATCATGCTATGAATGGCACAACTCACACCGTAATATAGCTTCACATACAGCTTGAGGAGCACATAGGCATCCAAGACACTTGCTTTGGAGATGCCCCTGACATCTGTGGCCTCTACTATGTTTTGGAGGATGGACTTAATAGCCTTGTCCTTGGGTACACATTGGATGCAGTTCGTGCAGCGAATAAGCTGCACATGCCCGCAGCCCTTTTGGCACCATTGTTGTTCCTTCTTTTCTTTGCCATCTCGGAAGCAAGGCCGCGAGAGCAGGTCCCCAATACTTTTTAAGAGTATAAAGGGCTCCACAGGCCAAAATGTTTGAGATGTTTAGCTTTCCAAACATCACTCTTATCAAGACAATTTTCCTCTTTTAGAATATGGGTTATACACCAATTTTTCATTTCTTCAGATCTAGCTCTTCCTCATGACTTCTCAAAAATAATGATTAAGGGCTCTAGAAAAACTTTTAAACTTTCTTAAATATGCTCATGTGTATTTGACCAATTTGTTTCTCCACAATATCTCTTGAAGTGATGTTGTAGAAATAGTCATCTGGCCTTGCCAGAATTTTAGTGTAATGAGCTACAGTAGTTGTTTTTGTCTACCTCTCCACACTTTCTCATTCTCCTTTGCCTGGTAACATCATCCCCTTCTCTTTGGGAAAAGTTGCGCTCTCCATTCTTTATCTTCCTGGTAAAGCTGGTAAACACAGTGGCCCCATCTCCACTCCTACCTGGCTACAAGGTTGAACACATAATCCAGACTGCATCTCCTGGAAACAGTGATCAATCCCAGAAAGGGGCTCACATGACCTAAGCTAAATGAATTGGAGTCCTCACTCAAAAGTGGCTGAAGTAAATGTAGCCCTCACTTTCATCATGAGTTGTAGGAATATATGAGTGGAGCTACCATACATCATCTTTCTGACCATACAGAGAGAGCCTATCCACAGAATGAATCTAGGCAGACAAGAAAAAAAAAATGAGTGGAGTGAAAGTTCTGGCAATGTTGACTGTGTTCCAATGTCAGAGGCTCTGGTTCCTGGCAACACTTTTTCCCTTCAATTCTGCCAGGTACCATGCAATCATGTGCACAAATAAATTTCCTCTGTACTAACATTACCCTTCCAGTTGAAAAAGTTTGAAATAATACATTGGAGGACATTACTTAATCTTCTAAGTTTAGTTTCCTATGGGAATATCACCAACTACCTTACTTCTTAGGTTGAGAGGATCTAATAGGGCAATGTTAAAAGACCTTGGAAACTCTAAAGTATTTTACAAGTATTGAGTAAAATAAATACCTTTTAAAAATTTCTAGAGGGTGTATGGGCTCACCAGAGAGACAGAGAGAAAGAGAAAGCAAGAAAGCACTCGACCTGGGGGATGACCATGCTACAATCCCTTCTTCTCCATTTTCCCTCTTTAAAAGATTCTGGGCAAGCACATGTGCCTGGCGTGTTTTTTAAGCTACTGAATTTAGGACTCTAATCTCACAGTCAACCATATGGGATCTAGCCATCTTAAAAACCATACCACCTGCTGGCCCAAATAAATACTTCCTCTGCACATCCAAGCAACAAAGTGGCTAGCCTCGGCTGCCCAGCAATTGTTTTTAGATCTCTAAGTATACTCATCCCAAATCCTTGTGTCTAAGCACCAGTTTAAGAGGTCCTTGAATTTCCTCGGAAAGTCAAGCAACATTTAGAAACCTTTGCTACCATAGCCACCTTATCTAGAGGGTTCACCCTGAACTTAAGTCAGTTTAAGAATCAGGAGGAAAGCAGTGACTATTCAAGGACTTGGTTGGAGGTCTGCATCGGTTCTCAGGGAACTTCAGAACGTCCAGCCCAAAAAGAGGAGAGAGGGGAATATTAAAGCCGTTGACTCTTTCTTGCTGAGATTCACTCAGCCAAAAATAAATAAATAAGCACTGGGCCCAGAAGCAGTGACACAAGTGACAGAGCACCACTATGTGATACCGGAACCACATATGAGGCCTGAGTTCAATTCCTGGGTTGACCTGAACACACCAGGCATGCCTATGGACCTAGCTGTGATTTTGGCTGGCTGGAAGGCTCTGGGAAGGACTGTGGGATGCTAAAGCCCCATCAGGGGTCTCTTTCTCTCTTTCTTTCTCAATAAATAAACCAAAAGAGAGAGAGACTAGAAAGACTGCAGAGGATTGTCACATGTTAACCAAAGAATACTCCCACAAGACTAAATACCACTTACTATAAAGCACAAATGAATGAACAACAACAAAAACTCAAAAATTCAAATGGTAGGAGGAACAAATTCAGGTGAATCATCTATAGCAGGTGGAATTTGGGGTTTGAGTGGGGGCTAAATACACAGGAGCATTTGTGGCTTCTACAGTGTGCCCAACAGTTCTAGGTTCAGAATGTTTAGTTAAGTATTTTCTCACTATTGCCTAAACTATCCAAGTACTCTACTGAGTCAGAATCTAAGTAGTCACATTCACTAGGGGCTGCTTTATGTTGGGCCGTTTTAGAAAATGATACAAGGAAATGTGATGACTCCTGAGGGATATTCTTTGATTTTGTTTTATTAAAAGACTGACTTACCCTTAAATGATCCTTTTAATATTTCTCATCTTCATAATTACATTTTAATATGTGGCTGCAGAGAGCACAATTTTCCGGGTGAAGCTCCCCACCAGGAAGTGGATTATTTAAACAAGAATGCATGATAAAACACACTGCAAGAGGGTGAGAGCAGCTGGAGAGATAATTTATCTCAATTTTTAAAATAACAATCCTCCCCACTTCTGTCAAAACATTCAAGGACAGTGAGATGGGCATTTTCAGTTTATATTCCATCATTTTGTCTCATTAGAAGAGGAATGTGACTGACTTTTAACTTTGAACAAGGACTTGATCATTAATATTCTTTGTTTCATTTCCAATTCTACCAAGGATCTACCAGATGCCTTTGTTTTGGGGTCCAGTGTCTTATTCATTGTTCAGCTTTCTTTTTAATGTAACAGTGTAATAAATATCCTTCCATTCTGCTAGCCCTCTTCTCTGCCCCCCCCCAAACCTCATTGGTGAGAAATCATGGGGCTTTAAATTTGTTACATTCAGAGGTAAACACAAAATACCAATTGTTGATGCCCTGAATTTGCACCCCTCTCTCATGTCATTGAGCCTATCCCCTCTGTAAAAAACAAACTTAATCTCTGAGAAATTTTGATTTGCCTGTCTCAATATATTATATTCCATTTATAACCACACAGACGACTTTGCAGTGCCCTGAAGCAGATTTGGAACATGAAACCTGTAGCTTTACCAGACCAAACTGGAAAAAATAAAATCGGTTTAGTTCACTACAGAGATAAAAATGAGGCCAGAAGCATGCTTTAAACAGCCCTTGTGACCCAGACTGTATCAGTTTGGACCCTATGATCTGAACAGACCAGAACAGCTGAAAGGAAATCAAATTTCATTAGCTCTGCCTTACTGAAAAACATGTTTGTTTGTTTGATAAACAGTTCGTGTTCTATACCATTCAGGTGTAGTTTTATTATTACATTTGCATAATGAAAAGAAGTGGATTAAGCTGGAACAAGAAAACTGCAGAATAGGAACTGCCAAGGGGGAGGAAAGATGGAGATTGGAACAGTTAGCCACTTCTCTGACTAGTATAAATCTCTGCTTAACCCTGTTACAAGGTTATTTGGCACACTTTGCTTCCTGATTCAACTCAGCAAGTACATTCTAGGCTCCAGGGCACTCCCAACCCTCCCCTCTCAACTCCAAGTTTTTAAAAAATACTTTCAATGCCCTTCAGGCCTTCCTTCCTTGAAGGAAATAGAACAAATATTTTAGGAGACTAAGCAGCACTAGCAAACAAAGCAAATGTTCACAGAGACAACATAGCAATCCACCAAGGATAGATCTCTGTCTGTGCCTATTTAGTTTATGTGGGATCTAGAACTTATCTGAGAGAATCCCATTTGTATTTCGAGGATGAACCAATGTAGCCTTGAGAACCAAAGTCTTCAGGTGCCTTGGCTCACTTGCAGATTCAAGTCAGCCTCAGGGTGAAAAAACTACAAAGACCCAATTATCCCAATTATTAGATGATAATGAATAAGATAATCTGACTCATTCAAAAAACAGGGTGTGGGAGATTTATTTACACTTATTCCGGGTCTCTTGCAAAACATTAAGCAACAGCCTATCACCTAACATGGATATTGATCCAAAATAGTAATAATGTTTATCAAACACTTATATGGGTTTGAACCTAGCCAAGTGCTTTACACAAATTCCCATTTAATCTTCATACCAACTCTATGAAAGAAGTTTTAATATTGACTCCACCATTAGTTCACAGCAAATCAGAAGTTTGTTGCCAGAACTCCTGAATTCTTTTTTTTAAGAGAGATTTTTTTCTATAGGGCATGTGTGCTCACTGGAGAGACAGAGAGATGAGAAAGCAAGAAACCAACCCCTTCCCGGGGAGGGGAGGAATGGCCACACTCCATTCCCTTCTCCATTCTCCTTTAGGGATCTTGAGCACGCACCTGCACACATTGGCATGAGTTTTAAGCCAACGGGTCTGGGACTCAAACTGCAGTCAACTATGAGAGAGTCCAGTGATGTAACCGTTATCCCATTTGCTGGTCCCAAGATCCTGCACTTCATCATTAGACTATCCTGTGTCCCATTTTTGGAGAATTTTAATGAGGATTCTATGATTTGAAGTAGATTAGATCAATGAAGTGTGGGCTACAGACCAGCACTGGTCCCTGACCTGTTTGTTACTGGTCTGTGGCAAGATGAGTCTGAAAGTAAGAGTAAGCTTTTAAAAACATTTATAGCAATGTAATATAGTATTTTTAAATAATTATTCATTTAATTTTTAAATTAATTAATTAATTGGTTTATTTATTTTAATTTGACCAGAGAGAGCGAGGAAAAGTGAGAAAGCAAGCCTCCAGGTCTGGGACTCAAACCACAGTCGACCATGTGGGAGTCCAGTGACTTAACCACCATACCACCTACCAGCCCCAATACAGTATTTTTTAAAATGTCTGTTGAACCTAAATTTTAAGCAACTTAGGGCTAATATTTTTTATGCCTCTAGCTTTTATTTACTATCATTTTCTAGTAATTTTTTTAAAGTATCAGTATAAAATGAAATGGAATTTTTTTAAAAAGAGGGAAAAACTATTCCTTCACTAGAGACAGTTTGAGAAGCACTGGATTAAATAGTCTTATATTAGTGATGTCCACTGTAGAAAGGAAAATGGAAGATGGTGAAATTGGAGGCTCTTCATGAAATTTGTGCAGTTTTGTCTTTCTTATCAGCTTTCTCTCCTTCTCCTTGATAAATCTACCCATTGCTTTGTGTGTATTTGGAGAACGATTAGTAACCCTCCTTTTTCTTTTCCTTGTTTGAAAGCACCTGAGCCATTGACCCTAGAGTCAGATAGGCAATCAAAGTATCAGTTATAAAACTGGGCTGGAGGGCCAGCCAGGCGGTGTGATGGTTAAGGCAGCTAGATCCCACATGGCTGATTGTGCAGTTCAAGTCCTGGACTCAACAGCTTGAAAAAATTCTGGGTGTCTATGTACATGTGTGCCCAAAATCTCAAGAGGAGAATGGAGGAGAAGAGGTTGTGGCATGGCCATCCATCCTGAGGAGTAGTTTCTCAACTTCCCCACCCCTGTCTCTCTCTGGTATGCCCACTTACCCTATGGAAAAAAATTATTTTAGAACTATTTTATTCAATTTCATTCATTCATTCATTTATTTTAACTAGAGACACAGAGAGAGAGAGAGAGAGAGAGAGAGAGAGAGGAAAGTGAGAAAGCAAGCCACCAGGTCTAGGACTTGAACCATGGTCGGCCATGTGGCAGTGTCCAGCACCTTAACCACCATGCCACATGCTGGTCCCAAAAACTGACACATTTAAATACATGCAATATATTATAGGTAATCTGTACTTTCATAAAAATCTAAATAATATAATTATTAAAATTGTATAGACCTAAACTCAGTAAGTACCGGGTCCGGGATGCGAACCATGGTCGATTACATGGGAGTCCAGCGACATAGCCATTACACTAACTGCTAGTCCCTGGACAATTTTTAAAAAAGAAAAAACTGGACTGGAGTAGTCAGGCAGTGATGCAATAGTGATATAACAACCCACATGGGAAACGTCCTGGCTTTGCATCCCAGGACCTCTCTGAGCCGTGGCAAGTGCTTATGCACCCATGATCTGGGCTGGCTGACACTGGACATGGATTGCAGCATGAAGACCCTGTTGGGTCTTCTTTCTTCTCTCGAGGAATAAATAAATAGACTTTTAAAAAACTATACTAGAGGGAGTAGCTGAGATGCATGACCTCAACTGTTTAATACAGTCACTTACTCTGCATTAGGGAGCCTAGACACTGGAATTGGGGGCGGGGGGAGACTAGCTCAAGCTTGCTCCACAAGCTAACAGTAGACCATAATAAAATCCTGCAGAGCTTTCTGTTTCTTCTCCAAAACTCATTATCCAGATAACTCTTTTTCACTTGACAAGGTATAAGGAAGAATCAAGGAGACAGACCACAACTGTCCCTGTAGAGTATGTTTAAGAAAATGTGAGCCTAGCAGAATAGAGATTCCCCTAACATATGTCATTTATCCATTCATTTATTATAATTCCCATTTCTCAATATTCTTACTAAAATATATCCAATTCTATGAGCTTCCAACACCCCCCCCCATTAACAACTCTTGGAAGTCTTATCTCCACCAGACAAACCTTGAGAGAGGTTTAATTCCTCATTCTAGCTCCTTTATTCAACTCTCCAGTAAATGAACTTACTTCTTTATTTGCACTCAATGGAAATATGTAATTTACTAAATTAATATGTTATTAATTTTGTAAGTTCTGAGTATAATTTACTGTCCTGCCATCATGGAATTGTCTACACCATTATAGATCCCATGTGAGCAGGGACTCGTGCATGTGCTTACTCATTTGCTACAGTATGGAGCACCAATAGGTAATTAATGACCCCTTTGATCTCAGGGATGATGGAGATGCAGATGGTGGTAAAGATGTGTCTCTTGGCTATGTACAAGTAGGCCCTTAACTTTGAATAGTAAACCAGTTTTCCCATTGCTAGTCTTGCTTTCTGGTAATACCTGATTTGCAACTTTAGTTCCAGAGTATCAGTTCTCAGTCAAACGCTTTTTGACAATATACTAATATGAGGAAAATTAGAAGCCTTTTCTTATTTGTGATTTAACTTTTTGATACTCAGTTCCTCTATGGAATAATTCTTGATGTATTTGTATTATTGGGTACTGTCATAGAGCGGCCATCACAACTTTGGCGTACAAATTTGTCTTTTCATGCTTCCAGACTTCATTTCCTGAACTATTTGTCACCGATCCTCCTTCTAGGTGCCCAGGGCTCCCAAGGCACCTCCAGGGCTTTCCAGAGCTAACAATATGGTATCCTTCTCAGGCCTACCCTCTCTGCCTGCATTCTGGACTTTTTGTCCTGCTCTTGTTAGTCCCTCTTTAAAAGATCTTGTTGCATTTTTTAACAAATTTATCAGAGGGGGCATATGCTTGCGTGTGTGTGTCTCTGTGTCTGTCTGTGTGTGTGTGTGTGTGCATGTGTGTGTGTGTGTGTGTGAGAGAGAGAGAGAGAGAGAGAGAAAGTGAGAAAAGACTTCCCCTATGGGAAATGATCATGCCACAACTTCTCCATTTCTCCCTCCTTTAGGGATTTTGGGCACTCATGCAATGTGCCTGGCATGTTTCTGTGTAGTCAGCCCTGTAGGATCCAGCTGTCTTAACCACTACACCACTGGCTAGCTCAATCTTGTTGAATTTTCTTTTCTTTTTTGTATCAGTTATTTAATTAGGTTCTTTTCCAGAAATTTAAAACACCAATTTGTGAGGTTAAACTCCATTTGTAAGGGCAAACACAGATCACAGGTAGCCCTGTAGCTGAGAAATAGTTTTGATTTTTGGTAAAATTTGTGAATCCACCGCTTTCTGATCAACAGTGTGCATTTTAACAAGTGCCTTCTGGAACTAACTCTTTATCCAAAGAAGTAGCATTAATGGTGAGAATGTCATAAATAATGGGGGACATCTGAGAGCAGGGAGGCTTTTGATCATTCTTCAGATCACACCATGTAGGTGGCTGCCTACCTGGAAGGCCAAATCTATGTATTAATATTTGTACCACATTGTATTAAGCACATAATTACATTTTGGTGGATAAACTATGTATTTGCACATATGGATATAAACGCAACTTTCATAAGTACTTGTCTGTACAAACCCTTCATTAGGACTTCAATAAAACCTTTTCTCTGTTCACCAACTATCCCTAGTTTTAGACAGTAAGGTACATATATCCATGTTACACTATAAAACTAATTACTATTTTCTTTTTAAAAGGCAGCGGTACTAGATATAAGCTTAATTAAATGGTGATCTGAATCTCTGAATTTAGGTGTTATGAAATTAGTCAGCCGGATATGAATCCACCACCATCTACTACTTAGAAACTTGAAAACCTCGCTTGAACTCGAAACCAGCTTGGCTTAGAACAGAGCTCTCTGAATGACTCTCTCATAAAAACCACTTCCCTTATTCTTTTTTTTTTTGGAGAGGTTTTTTCTATAAGGCACATGTGCTCTCCAGAAAGAGAGAGATAGAGAGACAGAAAGTGAGAAATCACACTCCAGGGAGGAAGACCATGCCACAATCCCTTCTCCTCCATTCTCCTTTAGGGATCTTAGGCATGCACGCACCTGGGACTCGAACTGTGGTCAACCATGTGGGAGTCCAGTGACATAGTCAGTATGCCAACTGCTGGTCCCACCACTTCCCTTATTCTTGATTGGGTCATTGGTTCTAAAATGTGCTAGAGCAGCTTGGGAACACAAGGAATGGCACTATCCCTAACTTCTACCTTCACCCTGTAGCCTTATACCACTTATGTGTTTATTTGTATTTCGTTTGTGTCTAAAATGCAGGTGTATAGGGCAATTCCAAATGATCATAAAGAGGGACCCAGCAGTTAGCGTAATGGCTATGTCGCTGGACTCCCACGTAGTTGACAGCGTTTTGCGTCCCGGACCGATGGCTTAAACTCAAGCCGGGCGCATATGTGTGCGTGCCCAAGATCCCGAGAGGAGAATGGAGGACAAGGGATTGCGGCGTGACCATCCCCCCTGGGGGGTGATTTCTCGCTTTCTGTCTCTATGTCTCTCTCTGTCTAGCGAGCGCATGCGCCCTACAGTGAAAAAAACCTCTCCAAAAAAAAAAAAAAGATCATAAAGATTATTAGGTGTCTCCAATAGAAACTATGCACCATTGGGGCTAGATAGTTAACACAGCAGTAAAATGCAACACTGTGGAAGGTTGATGCAAAAGAGTTTGAATTTAGTGATCTCCCTGAGTTTGTGGTGTGGGGGAGGGGCGATCATGGTATTAAGATTCTGTTGGGGGAACCAGCAGTTAGCGTAATGGCTATGTCGCTGGACTCCCACGTAGTCGACCGCGGTTCGTGTCCCGGACCCGGTGGCTTAAAACTCATGCCGGGCGCGTGTGCGTGCATGCCCAAGATCCCGAGAGGAGAATGGAGGAGCAGGGATTGCAGCGTGACCATCCCCCCTGGGGGGTGATTTCTCGCTTTCTGTCTCTATGTCTCTCTCTGTCTGTCTGGCGAGCGCACGCGCCCTACAGTGAAAATCTCTCCAAAAAAAAAATTTAAAAAAAAAGATTCTGTTGGGAGTGCTTTCTCTTTGTCTCTCTCACTAATGGAAGAAATAAGTAAATAAATAAGCTTTTTGGGAAAAAAATGCATTGTTTAGAGCAGATTTTTCTGAGTTACTCAATTCCTGTCATTCATTTTCTTTGAGTTGTTTTTAAACTCTGCAAATTTTGTAAATAACTGGTAGCAATGCAAAATAACTCTTGTCAATAGACATGCAATTAAATTCTAACGATTTCATGTGTATTTATTTTATCTCTTCAAGTAGATTGTAAGGTTTTTCCATATTTTCATTGCTAAATGGACTGTGTGTTTGCCAGAGAGGAGAGAGTGGGAGGGAGAGAGAGAAAGTGAGAGAGAAATCATCCTCCAATGGGGTGCGGTTACACCACAATTCTTTTTCTTCCACTTCTCCATCCATTAAGATTTGGGCATGCCCACACATGTGTTGGCATGTTTTTAAATCTGCTGGGGGTGGAATTCAAACCATGGCCAGCCATGTGGAATCTAGCTCACAATACACAGTGCTTAACAACTGGGCTGTGGGGCCAGCCCAATTGTAAAGATTTTTAGAACCAGGGCAATGGGATGCTTTGCATTCCATTTTGCATCTAGCAATTTTGGGTCCTATTAAGATGGATTCTCTGATTGAAATAAAATATTATTCTGATATAAACATAGTACTTACTTGCAAATGGAATACCCTAATTGAAGAAGATAGTGATGATGACAAGGTTGAAGGTGTTTAGTACACTCACCATCAAACAAGAATTTATATAGTAAAAAAGATTATTTAAGATTATTTTGCCTTCAGAAAAGTGAGAAGAATAGCTAATTCTTGTTGAACTATTACTGTGTGTTTAGCACTATTGTAAACCCTTTACATATACTGATCCACTTGAGCCTTATAACAGCCCCATCAGGTAGGTACTGTTATTATCTTCCATTTTATAAATGAGTAAATTGAGGCACAGAACAATTAAATAACTTGTTCCAAGGTCACCCAGCAAGTGAGTAGAGGCTAGCTCCAGGACCTGGGTTATTAACTATTAAGCTGAGAGAAAAAGTGAGATACCAAAAAGTTTTCTTATGAGTGTTTTTGCTGTATTTTTATTTTTTTAAACATGATTATGGAAACAAGAAATTATAGGAAAAAGGTAGAAATAAGGGATAAA
This sequence comes from Tupaia belangeri chinensis, assembly GCF_000334495.1. Lineage (NCBI taxonomy): Eukaryota > Metazoa > Chordata > Mammalia > Scandentia > Tupaiidae > Tupaia > Tupaia belangeri. Next base: position 565,030 of record NW_006203620.1, read on the forward strand.
GGAGAATATTGGCAAAGGATAAAGAACAGTAATGATAATGGTCAGGAAATTTTTAGAGTATGTGACCTTGAAAAGGTCAAAATTGTTGTGGGCATGACATTAGACAATTTATGTAATGTGCATAAGGCAGTGCTTGGTACATAGTAAGCTTTCAATAAATGGTATTTTTTTGTTTTTAAATTATTATTACCTACTATTATCTTTAATCAGAGTAGATTAAAGCAACATATCTTACTATTGTCAGGGTCTGGAATTTTATACTACTTTCAAGCTAACAAATTAGTTTTCCATGGTTTCCGGGATACATGAGGGTGCTGGTGTAAGGATATAGGTTTTTGCTCATAGCATAGCAGATAGCATGAACATCAGCATATTTGAATTACAGCCCTCAAGTCCCACAGGGATAACACATAGGAACCCAGGTGGAGATGTTGAGCACATGGAGGGTTTGCATCAGAGTCAAGGGACACTGAGCTTAGAGAATTCCTAGCTTTTCTAGTAGGCAGTGAGTGAGCCAGCTCTTTGTCCAGGAAAAGATGTTGCTGCCTCTTGCAAGGTTGGATGCTACAAATACATCTTTGAGAACTGGCCCAGATAAAGAGCAGTCAGGACTTTACATTCTTGGCATAGCCAATAAAAGCATGCAGGGATGCTTGGGAATCATCACAGATTGTCTCTTACAACCACTACATTATCATTATAATATTATTAACTACTATTATAAGCCAGAGTAAAAGAAGAATTGTCTTTTTTCCCTGTTTATAGCTGCACATATTCCATGCTAAACATTCTCACTTTGGACCCAGAATTTGGTCTTTTGAAGGATTACATAATTACTCAAATAAAAAGAATGTTCTTCTTTCACTTCCTCTGATTTCCTTTTCCTGACTGCACACTTAGTTTCCACTTACTCTTTCTTCCTATTTTATTTCAACATAAGGCATCATACAGATTTTTACTCTCCTTTTATACCCTGTAATAGGCATTTTCAAAAAGCATTAATTTTGTGGAACAGAACAAGAACATGTTCCAACATAACATCTCAGACTAGAAGCATCACTTTTTCTACATGGATCTGAATTAACTGTCCCTTTTTAGGCAAGATGTGGCCTTCTCCAAAGTGAACTTTGAAAATATGATCAATATAAATTTCATGGCACTACTCGAAATAGCCATCCATGTCTCACTGGATATTGAATATGCCTAGCACAATTAAACTCTAATATTCTCTAGAAATGTTTTTCCAAATCAAAGTCAAAAAGTGTTAGTGTGGAAAGAGAACTTAGAAATGGACTGTCTTCATTTCTTAGGATTGCTGTGACAAAGAATCAAAAACTGGAATGGCTTAAAATAACAGAAATGTATTCTCTCACAGTTCTGGAGACTAGAATTCCAAAATCAAGGTGTTAGCATGGCTACACTCTTTTTGAAACTTCCAGAGAAGGATCTTTTCTTGCCGCTATCAACTTTTTTTAGCCCTGAGCATTCCTTGACTTGTAGCCGCATAACTCCTGTCTCTGCAGCCATCTTCACATGGTGTTCTCCTGTGTGCCTTTGTGCTCTTATTCACAATAAATGAAAGACCCGCCCTACTCCTGTGTGGCCTTATCTTAAATAAATACATCTCCAATTATCTTATTTCCACATAAAGTCACACTCAGAGGTGCTGGTAGTTAGGACTTCAACATATCTGTTTGGAGGACATATTTGTGCACATACCTGGTGCGTATAGGTCAAGCTGGGAATCAAACTCCAATCACCCATGTGGGTCCAGCATTGTAGAGCAGCATGTTATCACTGTGCTACTGTGGCTGTATCAAATTCTTTTACTTTACAGATAACACTGAGGCACAAGAAGGTGAAAAGTACCTGTAGTCACTACTCTTTAAATGCATGTCTTTCTAAATTAAGAAACTCTCCCCATCTTCTCTTCTAAGAACTGCCAGAGCCCTCAGTCTTTGTCTAACTCCTTGGATTTATCTATTCTCAACAGAGTCTTTTTTTTTTTAAGTTTAAGTTTATTCATAATAGCAAGCATATATGCATATATGTACATATGAGAAAAGAGAAACCCTCAAACCCTCAAAAGGGTTTTGTTATGTTGTGATCCTCTTCCAGCTCATCAAGATCTTGGGCAGGAATGCTTCAGGCCTATTGGGCCCAGAATCCAAATCTTCTGCAATACACATGGCCTTTAGCATGGCAGTTCAGTACACATTGAACTGGATCTAGACTGACTTTTTTTTTTCTTTTGAACAGAGGGTGCATGTACTCACCAGAGAGAAAAAAAAAGGATGGGAGAATTGAGAAAGCATCCCTCATAAGAAATGGTCATGCCACAATCCCTTCTCCTCCATTCATCCCTTTTTAGAGATTTTGAGTGCACACACACACACACACTCAGTATGTTTTTCAAGGTATCAAGTCCAAGGCTTAAACTGCCCAATCAGCATTTGAGATCCAGTCACCTTAACCACCAACTACTGGCTGGCCTATGTGTTGATTTTTTTAGAAAAAATCATTTAAAGGTTTTGCCATAGGGTGCTATGCTTGCTGGAGAGAGACAGAGAAGGAAAGTGAGAAATCACCCCCTAGGAGGATGGCCTTTCCCTTCCATTCTTCCCTTAGGAATTTGGACACATATGCACATGCACCCGGCTTGAGTTTCAAGCTGCTGATTTCAAGACTGCAACTGCAGTTGGCCATGTGGGAGTCCAGTGCTTTAACCACCACTCCATCTGTTGGCCCATGTGCTGGCTTTTAGTAACAGATCCTTGACCTTCTTGAGTCCCACTCTGCTGAATAACCCTTGCCCTGATACCACTCATGCCCCCAAATGTAGACTATAAGGAATCAGTCCTCATGTCTCTGAACACTCCCCAGTGAAGATACAGTAGTCATTGGAGGGCACTTGTGCCTCTGCTTCTGAATATTTGAGTCAGAATGAGCCTTTCAGAGAACATATGACAAGAGAAAATTAATACAGACAGTATTTATATGCAGGACAGTTTGCTCTTGAAAGTCTTCTTGGAAAGGTAGGCAAGTCATAACCACATTATTTAAGTGATACAAAACAAAACTAACATACCTGACAGAGGCTTTGTATTTTCAGACTATCACAGGACAAGTATGAGCAAGTGAAACCTTTGTACCATTCTCAGCATAGTCTTTTACTGGCTCTAGGGATTTGCTCATGTTTCTCTGGGATTGTAAAATGTGCAGATGATTCAGAGATTCTTCAGTGGATTAGTGCTTCAAAAGCCAAATCCATTGGGTAAACAAGCTTTCTTTTTAGTCTCCTTGGAATTTTCTTTTACTTTAATTAATACGGAAGACATTTCATATACGAATTAGGAAATATTTATCTTGTCATTTTAATTCAACTGTAAAATACCTATATAAAGGCTATATCATATTCATGGCTATCACTGAATGGACTTAATAGCATTAAATATATTAATGACACATGCTCAGAATCTTAAAAGCCTCTTGTTACATTTGTATTCTGAAAATATGAACTACAGGGGACCAGCAGTTAGTGTAATGGCTATGTCGCTGGACTCCCACATAGTTGATCATGGTTTGCGTCCTGGACCCATTGGTGCATGTGCGTGTGTGCCCAAGATCCCGAGAAGAGAATGGAGGAGAAGGGATTGTGGCGTAACCATCCCCCCTGGGGGGGTGATTTCTCGCTGTCTCTATGTCTCTCTCTGTCTGGTAAGCGCACGCGCCCTATAGCGAAAACGTCTCCAAAAAAAAAAATGATAATATATGAACTACATAAAGAGAGTAGGAAAGATCTAGGTGAATTTTTACAATTGAGAAAAAGATTGTAGTTTTTTGAAGATCCAAGGGAACTTTTAACAAAGAAAAGTAGTCTTTCACAGAACTCATTTTTGCCTCTAGAGTTAATCAATTTTTAAAATTTTATTTTTTCATTAATTTGTTTTAATTTGAACACACACACACATAGAGGGAAAGCAAGAAATCAAGCCACCAGGTCCAGGATTCAAACCGTGGTTTGCCATGTGGGAGTGTCCATCACCTTAACCTCCATGCCACTTGTTCCCAAGTTAATCAAATTTCAATACTAAAGTAAACTGACCTAGTTATTTAGGTTGTTCCTGCCCATTGGGATAGAATTAGTAGATTTGGTTCCTCTATCATAACCCTCACCCACCATTTTGGGTTAAAAAGAAAGAAAGAGTGATCTTCCTTTAATACTCAGAGTGAGCCTATTATGAGTAGAGACTAACTTAGTTCAGAAGTAGATTTACTCCTGGGACCAGCAGTTAGCATAATGGCTATGTCACTGGACTCCCACGTAGTCAACCGCGGTTCGTGTCCCGGACCCGGTGGCTTAAACTCATGCCGGGCGCGTGTGCGGCGTGGCCATCCCCCCTGGGGGGGTGATTTCCTGCTTTCTGTCTCTCTGTCTCTCTCTGTCTGTCTGGGGAGCGCACGTGCCCTATAGCAAA
>NW_006203620.1:569569-575524 GCF_000334495.1 Tupaia belangeri chinensis
ATGGGAAGGAAAGAGGAGTTGTTGTTCAATGGGTATAGAGTTGCAGTTTTGCAAGATGAATTGTTCTAGAACTCCATTGTAAAATAATTTGTATATTCTTAATACTACTGAACTGTACACTTAAAATGGTTAAGATAGTAAAATATATTACATATTATTTTACAATTATAATTTTTAAATTATTTTTTGAAATATTTTTATTTTAAACTTATTTATTTACATCCATTCACTGTACATCAATACAATATAGAAAATGAGATTTTTCCATCCAGAATACACTGTATATTGGCTCAATCAAGGATATTACTATACATGTTATCATCAAAAAATAACTTCCCATGTCTTGTTTCTTATAAATTTTGCTTTTTTCCCTGCCTTTATTCCCTACCTCTCATCCTCTGCAATTTCCTACACTCCTCCCACACTGTCTCTGGTATCTATAAATGTTTTGAATGCCTTTTTCTTCACATTTTATTGATTTACTAAAGATTTTTTTTCTTTTTTACTATTATTTATACATTCAATTGCTATACATCGTTTATATTGTAAGGAGACTTTACCCAGCATGATACACACCTCAGACCAACACAGTTAAAAATACTATACTTGTGGGAACCAGCAGTTAGCGTAATGGCTATGTCGCTGGACTCCCACGTAGTCGACCGCGGTTCGTGTCCCGGACCCGGTGGCTTAAAACTCACGCCGGGCGCGTGTGTGTGCGTGCCCAAGATCCCGAGAGGAGAATGGAGGAGAAGGGATTGCGGCATGACCATCCCCCCTGGGGGGTGATTTCTCGCTTTCTGTCTCTATGTCTCTCTCTGTCTGTCTGGTGAGCGCACGCGCCCTACAGTGAAAATCTCTCAAAAAAAAAATACTATACTTGTCACCATTAACAGGTAATAAACCATATCTGTATCTTACAAATGCCTTACCTCTCTATTTTTTCCCAAAATTTCCTTTTCTACAGTCCCCCCCCCACTCTCCTTCCATTTTGTCTCTAGTGTCCATAACCATTTTCAATGCTTTTATGTCCTCCTGTCTTCAGTCTCTACCATAGAGTTCAGTTGATAAATGTTGAGTGGAGCCACACAAGCCTGACTTGCTTCACTCAGCAATAAACTTTCCATATTCACTCACTTTCTATCAACTACCAGGGACTCATTTTTTATGAATGACTAGTATTCCAGGGAGTATATGTGCTACACTTTTTTATCCATTCATGTGTTTGTGGACATTTGAGTTGGTTCTATGTCTTAGCAATCGTGAATAATGCCACAATAAATATAGATGTACAAGTGCTTTTCCCACTGAGCATTCTCCTGTCCTTTGGGTAGATACTCAGGAATGGAATGGCTGTATCAAATCGTAGTTCTATTTGAAGGTCTTTGAGGAACCTCCATGTTGTTCTCCACAGTGGTTGGACAAATTTACATTTCCGCCAACAATGTAGGAGAGTTCCCCTTTCACCACATCCCCACCAATGCTTATCATTTTGTCTTTTTAATCTTTACCATTCTGACTGGGGTTAGGTAATATTTCATTGTAGTTTTGATCAGCATCTCCCTAATGATGAGGAAGGTAGAGCACTTTTTCATATGTTTGTTGGTTGTTCATATGTCTTCCTTAGAGAGTTGTTTATTCAACTCATTTTCCCATCTTTTAATTGGGTTAATCATTTTCTTCTAGGTAAGTCGGCTTACTTTGAATAGCTAGCACAGCTGATAAATACATATCTATGAAAACATGTCTGACTTTAGGCATAAACCTCAGTGAGTAAAGTGAACATCCTATAAAGCAGCACCTTGCTGGGGCTATATTGCTTACTGTAGTCATTAAGTAGGTATTTTAATGCATTTTTTAATTTCAAGCAAAAGAGTTTTAGTTTTAATACATCAAAATAAAAAAAATGTTAAGAGAAACTTGCTTAAGACTTAAAGCTAGGAAAAAGGTTAGGATTCAGTTCAAATAGTAGATAGATGAAAATATCAACAGTTCAAGGGAAGATGAAAATCCTTAAATCTGGAAAATAAAGCATAGAAGAAAATCAGTAATATTTAGTCAAAAGTCATAAAATTCTATTTCACCAGTTCAGTCTCATATAATTAATCTCTCTTCTATTGAATTTGCAGTGTTACTGTACTCTGATCTTTCTATTAAATTCTGGAAGTTAACATTCAACTCTGGACTTGTCTCTACCATTAGGCTGGACATTCTCTTGTTTTTTTTTTTTTTTTTTTTTTTTTTTTTTGACTTTAGCTTTCCTAGTATAGCACTCCCTTTAGCATTTCTTGGAGAGTTGGTCTGGTATTGGTAAATTCTTTCAGGTTTTGTTTATCTGAGAATGTTTTTGTCTTTTTTCCCATATGAAGGCTAATCTTTCTGGGTATAGTATTCTTGGTTGAAATTTTTTTTCCACTTACCATTTTGAATACATTTGCCCATTCTTTCTTTGCTTGCATTGTTTCCGGTAAGAGATCAGATGCTAGCCTGATGGGATATCCTTTTAAAGTAACTTGATGCTTCTCTTTTGCCAATTTTAGTATCTTGCCTTGGTGATTTTGGTCAATCTGGCTATGATGTGCCTTGGGGAAGATCTTGGGTCGATTCTATATGGAGTCCTTTGTATTTCTTGGGTCTGGATATTTGAGTGCCTCTCTGGGTTTGGAAAGTTTTCTTCCAGGATTTTATGGAATAGATTATCAATACCCTTAATAGCTTCTTCATCTTCTGGGATATGGATGATCCAGATATTTGGGCGTTTAATGATATCTAGTATTCCTTTTATGCTAGTTTCATTTTGGGGGGTTATTTTCTCAGTATTTTTGGTGAATTTTTCTAGGTCAGAAGTTCTATCTTCTACATCTGAGATTTGATCTTCTGCATGATCTAATCTGTTTTTAATACTTTCAAAGGAGGTTTTGAAAACAAGCTCCCCAAAAAAGAGAGAGAGAGAAAAAAAGACAAAAAATGATAAAAAAGAGAAAAAAATTTAAAAAGCAAAATATGAAAACTATATGGCCACTATGAACACAGATATAGATGGCTGGTGATTGGCTTGTCCTATGGGGGTCGGGAGAAAGGTATGAATTAGCAAGATAAAAGAGGAACAAAGAGCTAAGAAGTTTGAAAAATCAAAAATAGAGAGAGATGGAGAAAGACAGAGAGAATAAGTAGGGTGCTCTAACCTGGTTCCTGGTTAGATCTGGGGGGCAGGAGGGTGAAGTCTGGGCAGAAGGTCTTCAGTGGTCCTAATCCTTGAAAGAGGCTGCTCAGAACTCAGATATAGATGGCTGGTGATGGGTTTGTCCTGGCTCCTAGCTAGATCTGGAGGACAGGAGGGTGAAGTCTGGGCAGAAGGTCTTCAGTCAGTTTTTAATTAATTTTTTTAAAAGCAGTAGGTATATTATTGTGATTGAACAGGAGCCTCAAAGCTTCAGCAACCCAAAAACCTCTCTCCAAGTAACTTCCTTATTTTAGTGCCTAACAATCCCCTTATGCTCAATTGAAGTTTACTTTAAAGCAAAAGTGTTTTCTATATCATATACCCATATAAAGTGCATATAGATTTGCAGGGGAAAAGGAGATAGTAAGACAACTATTAACATGAACTATTGATGAGAATCTGAAAGGTATAGAGAAGAAACCAAGCAACTAGCTAGAAACTTAGGGACCCAAGGAATAACAACTGTTCATTTTGCTGGATTTTCTCCTTGCTTCACATATTGAAGTCTCCATACTTCAATATGAATAAGTTGGCAACCTAAAAACACCAAGAGATAAAGAAAAAATGTGTAAATATTTAAAGCTGCTCTTTAGCCCAAAGATCAGGAAAGGGATAGCCTAGCAAGCAGAAAACTTTTTTCTCTTATGTATTTATATATGTATTTATTTATTTTTAATTTACATTTAATCACTGTACATCTTTACAGGCTACAACAAGGTTTATCCCAGCGTGAATACAGTGCATAATAGTCAAGTCAAAGACATTACTGTACAACAGATAACTTTTCATTTTTGTGTCTATTAAATATTGTTTATTTTTCCCTGATCTCCTCCTGCCTATTCACATTCTTCATCATCTCCTATACTGTCTCTAGTATTTACAGTTGATCTCCATGCTTTTATTCTTCTAATCTTCCCATGGGGCATGGTCACACCACAATCGTTTCTCCTGTACTTCTCAATTCTGTTGGGATTTTGGGCACATATACATGACTGGTATGTTTTTCAAGTTGCTGGGGATGGGATACAAACTGCACAGTTGGCCATGTGGGATCCAGGTCCCTTGACTACCAGGCCACAAGGCTGGTTCAATCATAATTTTTAATTGACCTATAATAGTTATACTTATTTATGGGATTCAGTGTGTTTTCCCAATACATGTATACAATGTGCAATGATCAAATCAGGGTTATAGACATGTTCACCATCTCTAACATCTGCCATTACTTTGCTTTGTGTACATTCAAAAATCTACTCATCTAGTTACTTTGAAATATATGTTGAATTTTCACAACTATAGTTATTCTTACTATGTAGCATTCTAGAATTTATTCCATGTATTTACTTGCTCTCTTGTATCTTAACCATGTTCTCGCTGACCCCTCTAAAAAAGATTTTAAAGAGGCTATGATAAAAATGCTTCTATACTAAATTATAAGTACACTTGAAACAAGTGAAAAAATAGAAAATATCACAAAATAAATAGAAAACAAAGGAAATCAAATAAAAATCTTAATATACAATAAATGAAATTTAAAAAGCTCGGTGGATGGGTTCAACAGCAGAATGGTGAAGACAGAGAAAAGATTCCATTAACTGTAAGATAGAACAAAATAAGGTACCCAATTTGAACAGAGAGAAAACAGACTGAAAAGAAAAAGAACAGAAACGGAAGGGTCCATGGATCTATAATGAAAGATCTAATATTCTTATCATCAGAGTTCCATAAATAGAGGAGAAAGTGGCCAAGGCTAAAAAAGTACTCAAAGAAAGATGGAAACCTTCCAAATCTGGCAAGAGACATAAACCTACAGGTCAAATTCAAGAAGATAAACAAACCACAAACAAGATAAACTGAAATGGAGAACAAGATTCCTCATGGCCCCTGGTAACTAGTCATTGCAGGGGACAGGAAAAATGAAGATTTTCTACCAATAATTCAGCCTCCAACAAACAAAGTTAGCGTGGTAGGGAGCCCCTCTGGCCTTCTATCTGTCTCTGTGCCTCTGCCTTTGTCTCTCTCTGCTTCTGTCCTTCATTTTTTTGTAATTTTTCCTTTTTATGTTTTTTTTAAAGGTAAAGTTTATCTCTTGCTCCCAGTTCCACCTTTTGTTTTGTTAATAATTCCCTCTGGTCCTTCCTCCCAGGCAGGAGAGTTGAGGCCTTCAGAACAAGATTCCTCATGGCTCCTGGTAACTAGTCATTTCGCTCGGCGCGTTAGTGCGCCACGCGGTTTTCCATTTTTTGGGTTTTTAAATCTTTGTTGTTGTTGTTGTTGTTGTTTAAGAAAAACAATTATTACAATTTCTTTGTCTTTTTTTCCTCTTTCTTTGTCATTGTTTCTCTCTCTCTCTTTCATTTTCTTTTTTCTTTTCCCTCCACTCTTCAATATCCATTCAATGTGTTTCTAGATAGATCTAAGGACACTGTAGCTAAACACTGAAATACTATAAGGGTTAACATATTCCTCAATATCTACTGACTCTGCTGCACCTGCAATTACAACAGAACGGCAAAGAGATTCCCGATCACCTCTTTCTGCTTACTCCTGAACACTCTGAATGAACTTTAAGAATTCAAAAGAAACACACCATCCATCAGATGACAAGAAATCACCACCGGACCACAAAAAATATGGGAAAGCAAGACAAAAGAATAACTCCTCTTCATCCACAAGCAGTTCAATGCAAATCATGGAAATGTCTGATAAAGAATTTAGAACATTCATAATGG
>NW_006203620.1:575993-581370 GCF_000334495.1 Tupaia belangeri chinensis
TCTCCAAGACACATTATAGCCAGATTAACCAAAACCACAGACAAAGACAAGATACTAAGACTGGCAAGAGAAAAACATCAAGATACCTACAAAGGACATCCCATCAGGCTAAGAGCAGACCTCTCATCGGAAACAATGCGAGCGAGGAAAGGGTGGGAAAATATACTCAAAGTTTTAAGAGAAAAGCAATTTCAGCCAAGAATAGTATACCCGGCAAGATTATGTTTCATGTGGGAAGAAAAGTCAAGAACATTCTCAGATAAACAAAACCTGAAAGAATTTACCAGCACCAGACCAGATCTCCAAGAAGTTCTCAAGGGTGTGCTATATCAGGAAAATTAAATACAGACACACGGAAAGAAGAGTTCAAAAACTAAGAAAGCGGCCAGCTTAATCATAGGTACAAATCTGAAGTTGAATATTATATACCAGAATTTAATAGGAAAAATGGAACCAGAACAGAAGATAAAGTACATGAGACTGACAGGTTCATGCACCTACCATTTGAACAGAATCCTAATCCGTTTCCTGGCTTTAAGAAAAGTACCTTAGCATTTCTATAACTCAAGTTAAAACTGTTTTTCTTAATAGTACCATATGAACTTACCATTGAAAGTAGTTAGATTATTTAAGAAATTGTGTGATCAATACAATGTGGGTGGAAAAGGAATAGAAGAAAATTGTAGACACCAGAGACAGTGGGAGAAGAGGGTGTGTTTGCTATGAAAACATTTAGATTAATTAAGATATTTAATAATTCATAAAAATGGGGGGGAAAACAGTATAGAAAGTAAACATAGATACCAGAGACAGTGTGGGAAGATAGTGGGAGATGGCTGAGTGTAAGAGATAGGGAATCAAGGATGGGGGGGGGAAGCAAAACATACAGGAAACAAGAAATGGAAAATTATTTGTTGACAATAACATGTATGTTGATGTGCTTGATTGAGACAATATACAGTGTACTCTGGATGGAAAATCTCATTTTGTATGCTGTAATGATGTACAGTGAATGAACGTAAACAAATAAATTTAAATAAAAAAAAGATGAACTGAAATGAAATACACACAAAGGTACATCATAATTAAACTTCTGGAAACTAGCCAAAAAAGAAAAATCCTGAAAGCTGTCAGAAATGAACTGAAATGAAATACACACAAAGGTACATCATAATTAAACTTCTGGAAACTAGAAAAAAAAGAAAAATCCTGAAAGCTGTCAGAAAAAATAACTTGTCTATGGAGAAAAGCAATTAAAATGATAGTTGATTTGTCCTCAGAAACCATGGAGGATAGAAGAAAGTAGGTCAGTATTTTTCAAGTTTTGAAAGAAAGGAATTGTCAATCAAGTTGGTTCACTGAAGGCCCCAACAAGAAAAGTAAATCAATGCAAAATAGGTTAGCAGAAAAAAAGTTCCCATTCAGAGAAGTGCTCAGTCTTGTGCAACATGGAGAAAGGTGTAAAAGAAAGAGAAGTTGGCTGACTTGACAAACTATGAAGCAGCTCCAGAAAACACAAGGGGGAGACAAAAATATTGTGTCTCAAGACCTTTTGGATGAAATACAATTTCCCACAAAATTTCAACTATACTCGCTTTCCAAAATCACTTTATGAATCCCATGAAGATTTTTTAAATTTTATATATTCAATCACTGTGTATTATTACAGCTTGCAAAATGAATTTTCCCAGCATGAATACCCTGTATATTAGTCCAGTTAAAGGTATTATCATCATCAAGACTTTACCAATTCAGATATATTCCACAAGTCAAGGTCTCCATCTTGGTATACATATACTTCCACAACTGGAATGAGGGTCATGAATTAGAAAATTCTATGGGACTTTGGTCTATGGTTCCCCAGCTTGTTCTTAGTGAAGGCACAAAGGTAGATGTGTGCTATTATGGCTTTTTTTTTTTTTTTTGAGGTTTTTGCTATAGGGCGTGTATGCTCACCAGAAAGACAGAGAGAGAGAGACAGAAAGCGAGAAATCACCCCCCCAGGGGGGATAGCCACGTCGTAATCCCTTCTCCTCCATTCTCCTCTTAGGATCTTGGGCACGTATGCACACGGGCCCAGCGTGAGTTTTAAGCCACCGAACCATGGTCGACCATGTGGGAATCCAGCGACATAGCCATTACGCTAACTGCTGGTTCTCTCCATCGACTTTTTGAAGTTGCTTCATATACCTCTGTGGGCAGGTTGAAAGCAGATGGATGGTGAAAGTTATATTATACATACATCAAAGAAAAGCAAGAGTGTATTAATATGAGATCAAGTAGAACAAACAAAATGATCAGGGAAATAGCAGAGCGTCATATAACAATAACAGAATATAGTTTATTTTATAGATTTCTAAGAACAGCAATCTTAAATGTGCATGCACTAAAAAGAGGTCCAAAATACAAGAAGCAAAAATTGATGGAACTTAAAGGAGAAATAAGCAAAAGCATAATTATAGTTAGAGACTTCAAAACCCTTTTCTTAACAACCAATAGAACAATGAGACAGAAAATCAGCAAAGATAGAGAAGAATTCAATAACACCAGTAACCGACAGGACGTAGTTTGCCTTTATAGAATAGAACTCTCCATAAAACGATAGCAGAATACACTTTTATTTTGAGAGGTTTTTGCTATAGGGTGCATACATTTGCCGGAAAAACAGAGACAGAGAGACAGAAAGCGAGAAATCACCCCCCAGGGGGGATGGTCACACCGCAATCCAGTCTCCTCCGTTCTCCTCTCAGGATCTTGGGCACGCACGCACACGTCCCCGTGAGGAGTTTAAACCACTGGGTCCAAGACTCGAACCATGGTCAACTACATGGGAGTCCAGCAATATAGCCATTATGTCAACTGCTGGTCCCCAGAATACACTTTTTGTTTGAGCACACACAGAACATAAAACAACATATGCTATACCCTCAGTCATAAAACAAACATCAACGAATCAAAAAAAAATTTAAATCATACAAAAAACTGTTCATTGGTCATAATGAAATAAAATAGTAATCAATAACAGGAAAAATGGAAACACTTGGCAACATAACAACACAACTCTAAACTATCCATGAGTTAAAGGGAAATGAAGTGGAAGTATTTTTTTTAAACTTTATTTTATCGTTTATTTCTTTCATGAGAGAAAGAGGATGAAAGAGAAGCACTTTTGACAGGGTCTGCACCACAATGTTTCCCTCCCTCCCCACCGTGAGCCTTTTTATTTTTTGGAGCGTTTTTTTTTTTTTTTTTTTTTTTTTTTTTTTTTTTTTAGGGGCGGGGGCGTCGCCACAGAGAGAGACAGAGAGACAGAAAGCAAGAAATCACCCCCCAGGGGGGATGGTCACGCCGCAATCCCTTCTCCTCCATTCTCCTCTCAGGATCTTGGGCACGCACACACACGCGTCCGGTGTGAGTTTAAGCCACCGGGTCCGGGACGCAAACTGCGGTTGACTACATGGGAGTCCAGAGACATAGCCACTACACTAACTGCTGGTTCCCAACCCACCGTGAGCCTCTTAGCCAAGCAGAATCACAGGTGTGCGCAAATGCACCCAACATGCTCAGGTCAACTCAGGATCCATACCTGAGCCTCCATGTATTTCCAATATTGTGCAGTGGCACCCTGCCACCTATGCCACCACACCTATGGCAAAGTGGAAGTCCTAAAATAACCAAAAAAAACCCAACCTTTGGAACTAAATAAAAATGAGATACAGTAGAGCCATGCATCACATAATGAAGTTTTGGCCAATGATGGACCACGTAGATTATAGTAGATTATAATGGAGCCAAAACATTTTAATTGCCTAGTGATGGCATAGCCATCATAACATCACATCGTAGCACAACACATGACTTATGTGTTTGTGGTGATGTCCGTGTAAAAAAACCTACTGTGCCAGCAGATGGTATACCAATTTGTTCACTGGGCTCCCACGTGGCCAACTGTGGTTTGAGTCCCAGACCTGGTGGCTTAAAACTCACTCCAGGCACGTGTGCATGTGTGCCCAAGATCCTAGGAGGAGAATGGAGGAGAAGGGATTACAACATAGCCATCCCTCCTGGGAGATGACTTTTCACTTTCCCTCTGTCTCTGTCTCTTTCTCTCTTTCTCCAGTGAGTGCATTTGCCTTAATTCAAAAACCTCTAAAGAAAAAAAGAATAATACATATGATTATATTCATTACACAATACTTGCTAATGATAAGGAACCATTATTTTATTACTTTATGCATTTACTATATTATACTTTTTAATCATTATTTTAGAGTGTATTCCTTCTGTAAAACAGTATGCCCTAATATGCCAAATCCAGCCTAACACTTCTCTTGTTTACCATGTCTCTTGATTGCATCATTTTCTCTTGCGCTTAATTTAATCACACATTATTTTGTTCAACATGGTCCTTCCAGTGGGACCGACGTGGAGGTGGAAGACAGTGATACTGATGATCTTGACCTTGTATAGGCCTAAGCTAATGTGTGTGTTTGTGTCTTAGTTTTTAATAAAAATGTTTCAAAATTTTAAAAAATTTAAATATTAAGAATATTAAGAACAATTATTTTTTTGGAGAGATTTTCGCTATAGGGCACATGCGCTCGCCAGACAGACAGGGAGAGACATAGAGACAGAAAGCGAGAAATCACCCCCCAGGGGGCATGGTCACACCACAATCCCTTCTCCTCCATTCTCCTCCCGGATCTTGGGCACGTACGCACACATGCCCTGCGTGAGTTTTAAGCTACCGGGTCCGGGACGCGAACCACGGTCGACTACGTGGGAGTCCAGCAATATAGCCATTACGCCAACTGCTGGTTCCCTAGAACAAAAATATTTTTGTATAGCTGTATATATTTGTGTTTTAAGCTAAGCGTTCTTTAAAAAGAGTCAAATTTTTAAACACAAAAAAGTTTATAACGTAAAATAATGACAGTAACCTAACATTAATTTATTGTTAAAGAATAAATTTTAAAATACATTTACTGTAGTCTAAGTGTTCAGTATTTAGAGTGTACAGTATCATACAATACTTTACTAGGCTTTCCCACTTACTTACCACTCACTAACTCACCCAGGGCAATTTTCAGTTCTGCAAGCTCCCTTTATAATAAATACCCAATTAAAAAATGGGAAAATGAGCTGAACAAAAATCTCTCTAAGGAAGACATACGAACAGCCAAAAAGCATATGAGGAAATGCTCAACATCCCTCATCAAAGTGTGGCATATATACTCTATGGAATACTACTCAGCCATAAAAAATAACAAGACCCTGGAATTTGATAGAAAATAGTCAGATATGGAAGATCTATTGCTGAGTGAAGTAAGCCAGGCTATGAAAGAAAGATATTGTATGTATCCACTCAATATATACC
>NW_006203620.1:588860-599763 GCF_000334495.1 Tupaia belangeri chinensis
AACCAACCTAAATGTCTACAAACTGATGAATGGATTGGAAAAGTGTGGCATATATACTCTATGGAATACTACTCAGCCATAAAAAATAACAAGACCCTGGAATTTGATAGAAAATAGTCAGATATGGAAGATCTATTGCTGAGTGAAGTAAGCCAGGCTATGAAAGAAAGATATTGTATGTATCCACTCAATATATACCAACTATACGCACTCTATGATAGAGAGCGAAAAATTGGAGGACATAAAAGCAGTGAAGGTACTTAACAAGAATAGGACAGTGTGGAATGGGGGGAGGTGAAGAGAAGAGGATAGAGAAAGATAGCAAGTGAACAATAGAGAGGCAGGATGTTAGTGAGAAATAGTTATGGCTTATTACCTGTTGATGATGACATGTATAGTATTCTCAACTGGATTGGTTTGAGAAGTATTTCATGATGGGTAAAGTCTTTTTACAAGCAAAATGAGAAATAGCGATTGACTGTTTTAAAAAATAATTAGAATAATAATAATAATGATTGGGAAAAACATAGAAAAGATATTGAATGATGAAGTGGGGAGATTAATGTCTCTGTATTGACTGACATACATGGCATCCCTTTTGAAAAAGCAATGTAATACACTGTAAAGCTATATGTAATCCAATGTAATATAAAGAAGATCATGATGATAATAAAAAGAAAAAAAAGAAAAAGAAAAAAATAAATTCCCTATACAGGCATTTTTAAAAATATTTTATGCCATTTTTATACCATTTGCTGTACCCTTTCTATGTTAAGATATCTTTAAATACACAAATACTTATCACTATTTACAATTGCTACAGTATTCAGTATAGTAACATACCGTATAGGTTTGTATAGGTTTGTAACCCAGGAGCACTAGGCTATACCATGTAGCCTAAGTCTGTAATAGGCTATGTCATCTAGGCTTGTTGTAAGTACACTCGATGATGCTCATGCAACAATAAAATTGCCTGGGGATGCATTGTTAAACAATGCATGTCTGTATAAAAATCTGTGGAACATAGCTTAAGAAGTCCTGAGAAAAATGTCTATAACACTAAATATTTACATTTGAAAATAAACAGTCTCAAATTAATTATCTGAGCTTGTACCTCAAAAACCTGAAAAAACAAACAAATGAACACAGAGTAACCAGAAAGAAGGATATAATACTCTTATGAGCAAGTATCAATGAAAAAAAAAAAAAAACAGAGTAAAAAATGAAGCAAATCAATGAAATGAAGATCTAGTACTTTGAAAAGATCAACAAAACTGACAAATTTCAAGCAAGACTGGCTGAAGAGAATGGGGAGGGACAGCGGCAGTGGCACAGCAGTAACACAATACTCTGTAATGCTGAAGCCACATGGAAAGTTTCTGGTTCACATCCCCAAGCCTTCCCACACAAGCACACATGCATGTGTTTGCCATCCTGGTTGGCTGAGGCTGAGGGTGGATCACAACATGAGTGGGTACCTGTCACTGTAGGTACCTGTCACTGTCTTTCTATGTCTCTCTGTCTGTCTCTTTGTTGCCTTCTCTCATGGGAGAAATAAACTTTTAGAAAAAGGGAAGATGATGGGAGACACGAATTGCTGATATCAGGAATGAAACAGAGGATATCGCTACAGATCTTGCAGACATGTAGTGATAAGAGAATAGTATAAACAATTCTGCACACACAAATATGATGGCTTAGATGAAATAAATCAATTCTTCAAAAACCACAACCAAGAAAATAAATCATTTGAATAGTACTATAATAATTAAGAAAATGTTCTTTATAATTTAAAAACTGCCCCCAAAAGTCATCCAGATGGTTTCACTAAATTCTTCCAAAGACCTAAAGAAAAATGAACAATTCTACACAATCTCTTCCAGAAAATAGAGCAGAAACACTTTCCAATTCATTTGATAAGCTACTATTGATACTAAATGGATGTTAAAGAGAAAACTGTAGACCAATATCCTTCATGAATACAGATATTAAAATATTTAACAAAGTATAGCAATATAAAAAAGTAATTATTTATCATGAGCAAGTAAGTTTTATTTTAGGGATGTGAATTTCATTTTATATTTGATAATCAATTAATATATTAACATGCTATAGAAGAAAAAATAGTTTTATACCAATCAATACAGAAAAGATTTGATGAAATTTAACAAGTATTTATGGTAAAAAAAAAAATCTCAGAAGAATAAGAACACAAGGTAATATGTTGCTCAACAAAAATTGATTCCCACATGGTGACAGAGGTTCAAATCTCTGCCCTGTCAGCCTGAAACAGGCCAGGTATACAGGCAAATGTTTATGATCTGATGAGCTGGAGGACTAGAGGACATAATTCTCAGGGGACCAAACTCTGTGGAATGTCCTTCTCTCTCTCTCGCCGTCTCATGTGTCATACATGCTCTATCAAGAATTCTAAAAATAAATTTAATTTTAAAAATTATTAGAAAAATAAGAATAGAGGGAATAAAAATAATTAGAAAATAATTTAAATCACAGTTAAAAGATTCTCCACCACATATACTGCACATCTTAATTGCTTTACAGGTGGATTTTATAATTATAAGATAAAAAGCATTGAAAACTCAAATTATGAATCTACTATGAAAACTCATTTTATGAATCTACTATGACCTTGATATCAAAACAAGATAAATAAATAAATTATAGACCAGATACCAAAATACAAAAGTAAAAAGTGCAAAGTAAAGTTTTAGCAAGTCTATTTTAGTAATCTAAAAAGCACACCATGAGCAAGTGGAGTTTACTCTAGGGATGTAAGGATATTGCAGCTTACGAAATTCCATCACTGTAATCACCATATTAACAGATTAAAGAAGAAAAATGTGATCACATTTCAACAGAGGCAGAATAAATTTTTACTAAATATTATTTAGTAAAAATCAACACTCATGATTTAAAAAAGAAAAACAACCACCTTTAGCAAGTTGAGAATAGAAGTAAACTTTCATTTAACTTGACATAGCATATCAATTCAATTTTTAAAGGAAACATCATACTTAACAGTGAAATTTTTAAAACTTTCTCATTAAAATGAATAACAAGACAAAGGCACCAGCTAGGATGGCTTTGGTTCCTGCGGTGGAGAGAAAAGGAGTTGCTTTCTATCATAAGATCTCTACTATTTGGTGTGACATCACTACATGTGTATTACTTCAATTTTGAAATTGATTTTTTATGTAAAAACAATCATGATTGAATTTATAGTTGTTTCATATTTGCTTTGTCCACCATGGCCATGGTTTAGTTAAAGCTTAATCAAAAATGTATCATCTAATTATAATGTTGCTCTTACAGAAACCCATTAACCTACTTTATAATGAGCCTTCTTTGATGTGATTTCTAGGGACATGACATAGTGAGAAATAGAGATGGCCTAAAGTGAGGGTGTAAAATTAATTACATTGCATCAACAGTCTTCTCCAGGGTCTTGTAATCAGCCAGGAGTTCCTCATACAAAGGAACTAAGATCTCAAGTCTGGAAGGTCACAGAGTTATTCTTGCCCACCATCCCACTGAGTACTTGAACTCATTATTTTCTTAATCTCTCAGTGTGGGAGTCAAACCTTGGACCCTACTGCATGGAACAAGGTAAATTTTACCTTCTGTTGCCTCTTGGCAGTCAGCCAGCTGGCTTTCAAGAACCTCTGCATTTACCATGAGCTGAGCTCACCTTAGTACTGCTACTGCTTTAACCTCTCTGTGGTGCAATTAAAACAGCAACCACAGCATTGGGGCAGATGTATAAAAAATAGAAACCATGCTGGATCATCAGTGTATCTAATTTGCATTGTGTAATTTCTCTCTCAACAACCACACATAAGGAGCACTTGAAAGAGGGATCGTTGGATGAGAACACTGCTGGTGCAAAAATAGTCCTAGGCCCTTTGTAACACGGAGAGAAGGTCTAGAGGGCCATCCCCCATCTCCATTGAGCATGCATAAGAAATGCTACATCTCTTGCTCTAGATAAAAACACATTCCAGATAAAACAAAAACATGTTCCCATTTCCAACCTTATTAGGTCAATGCCAGGCCTTGTTTTCCTCTACTATGTGGTTACACTTTCTTATTGAGGAAAATACAGGGACCTCATTGAGTTCTCTGTGTCAGTCATAAGTAGAGAAAGGAAGTATGATCCCATTTTAAGTTACTATGTATTGTTTGATCAAAAGGTTCACAAAAAATGTTTTCTCAAAGAGAAAGGATATTATGTAAATAATTAGTCCATTCCAAGATTATGTTGCACATATATAGCAGGGGAAAGCTTAACAAAAGACTGGAATTTGTAGCAGGACTAGACAATTATGAATTTGGCAAGTAGAAATTGTCTCTATATGTCTCCTTATCTAGAAGCCATGAAGGATGGATTATCCCGATTAATGGAATGAAAGAGCACCTTGCAGGCCAGATATGGATTCTTAACTTATAAAGAATTAGAAATCAGTGGAGGAGACCTAACTGGTAATACTATACTGAACTGAACAGGATCTTTTCATCAATTGGTAAGAGTATTATGTTACAGAATTATGTACAGTCTCTGGGTCATCGGTACATACATCGCATCCTCTGCATGAGACCAAAAAGAGAGAGCTTGAGATGAAACTTGGATAGCACTTTTCTTGGATAGCCAGGTAAGTGTCTTCTCAGACTGCCTCCAGGGGTACCTGCTGATACTCAAAAATTTTGTTTAAGTTTAATTATTTTTTCCATGAGCAAGAGATGGACAGACGTGCACCCTCAACTGGATCTTCATACTGCAATCCACCCCCAGCTTCAGATAGCCTTGGACCATGGGTACACATGTGTCTGAGGTGTTCAGGGAGATCTCTAGATGTGAACCCAGAACCTTCTCATGTGGGTCAGCCTTACACAGTATTGCATTACTGCTCACTCTCATTAAGCCCCTTGGGTTCATTTTGAGATGCTTTCTTTCTCTGATTTTGTAAGTCCAACCATGGCTTTCATACTTATGATTTGATCTTCTGAAGCTGAAACACGAAGTATTAGAAAGTATGTATAATACTAAAGGTTTTGCCTGACAATACTAAAGCCTTTACCTGGCCATTAAGTGATGTCTCAATCCCATTTAGGTAAAAATAGGAATATTTATCCAGATATTTTTGTGGCTTTTTTTTTTTTTCAGTATTACCCCTGCTATCAAGAAGACAATACTGACATCAAAAACTGATCAAGATTGAAATTGTGCCACCCACTGGTATTTTGAGACCATCTGGGGCCCTAATAGATCCATGTACTCAGAGTGGAACGTGTTGTGGAAGGCTGTGAAGGGTCTAGCACTGCATCAAAAAACCAAAAGCCTATGAGAACAAGCATCTGACACCCTCACCTTGTCCATGGCCTTCTCAACCTATCCTCATTCATTTCAGGTAATCTTGGGGTCAGACCTTAATTTCAGCCCTCAGATTTGATGCTATGAGATACTCGTCTACAAAGGACTTTTTACTTGTCTTGACTCTAACTCACATTTGCCTCTTGGATCATTTTCTGTTCTCTCTGCTCCAGGTAAACATTCCACCTGATCCAGAAATGAAAGCAGAGCAAAATTGGAGGAAGGATACATGTGGAAAAAACCTTGTAGATCACATGGAGGCTCTGACGACCCAGGGAACTGACACAGATCCAGCTGCAGGTGTAGCGCTCACCAGGGAAGCACCTCCAATTCAGACTCCATTTGAAGATGCTCTGCCCACTATGAGTGGTGGGGTAATCATGGAGCAGGAAAGTGTAAGGCAGAAAGAGACGAATGAGATTGGGAAAATGTCTATTTCTAGTTTGTATCCGAGTGCAGAGTCTGGCACCCCATTCACAGATGTGACTCTGGTTCCTGCTGTATCAGAGGGGGCATCCTTTGCTGCCAAAGGTGGGAGAAATGTGGGAAGGAAACACAGCCGTAAAAGGAAAAATAGAAAGAAACCCCAAGCTGTGTTTCTTCCTTGGCCTCTGCTGCTACGCACTCGGGCATCTGCAGCCTCAGGTCTGGATCAGACTCCTCTTATGAGGTCTATGCCAGTTGCTAATAAGAGACTCAGTGCGGGGCAGGAAAGCAGGGTGCAAAGGAGAAACGGTGAGGAAAAAAAGACATCCATTCTCACTGAGCCTTGTAAGGCATTTGCTGGTAGCCAGTCACCAGTAGCAAGTTCAATTCAGCCCTCTCTTGAGTGGGCCTTTTTGGCAACTGATGGGGAGAGAAAAGCAGGGCAGAAAAGATGGCATAAAGGGGAAAATAAGAAAAACCAAAAGACTGTGGCTAGTCCTTGGCCTCTGACAGTACAGGCTTGGGCATCTTTCACAGTCCCAGCTCCGATGCAAGCCAGTTTTGCAGGGGCTTCACCAGATGCTATTGATGGGGTCAAGGTGAGACATAAAAGCAGGGGGCAAAGAGGTAAGACTAAGATGGATAAAATGTCAAGTCTTACTTCATGTTGGAGCAGACAGGCTGGTATCTCCGTCTCAGCTGCAACTCCAGGGCAGGTTTCTTTGGAGGGCACATCCCCTGCTTCTACCAGTGGAAAGAAAAGGAGACGGAGAAGGAGAAAGAGAAAAAACAAAAATGTCCTGACTCCTCCCTGGCCTCTGACAGTACAAGCCTGGGCATCTTACTCAGTTGCAGATCCTGTTCGGACTCTTTTTCAGGGAGAGTCTCCTGATGTGGGTATAGGGTTGAATGTGGAGCAGAAAAGCTGGTTTCACCTACAGAAGAATGAGGAAGAAACTAAGTGTGTTCTTCCCTGGTCTGTGAGGGCACAGGCAGGTGACCCCTCCTCAGCAACAACTCCTTTGCAGACTTATCTGAGGGGGCTCCTTTTCTGGAACACATATATTCCCAGCTGATTAAATCTGGGAGGAGCTCTCCCAGGGGATGTGAGCAAGAACTGCAGAGCAGTTTAAAGCAAACCCTGGAATCCTTTTAGGGTGAGAGAAATGCAGAGAGATGGGGGTGGGGAGCCGGGTGAGATTGGGGCTTGGATTGAGTCCATTGCAATGAGTTCTGCTATTGTGGGGGAGTTCTGCTCACAAGTGAGAATGGAGCCTTTGACCTTGACTAGAGCCCATAACCACATCAATACTCTGGTAATGAGAATGCAGGGAACTGAGAGCAAATGGCTGAATCTCAGTCTGGATGGGGATATGGGGAGACTTTTTAGGCACAGAAGGAAAAGCACAGGAACAAAGGAGTACTCTGGGTCTTAGAAGTGGAATTGTCTACATCTCATTGGGAGAGAGGTGTTCAGAATGCTACTCCAAAGAAAGGGGGTCTCACTACACAAATGGTCACTTTTTCCCTGTTATGCGATAATGTCATCATTACTCTCGGTGAATGATTTCTCTCCTAATCAAGTTTTCAGTTAATTGGCAAATACTGGGTCATACTTCAGGGAACCAAAAGTGCCTTTTAATTCTGTCCTCTTTCCCGCAACCTCTCTAACAGCATCGAGGCAGGGCTAATAAGTGGCTTCAAGAGTTTAGATTGTAAACCAATGAAAGCATGTGATAGACCTTGAGGACACTTCTCTTGATTGAAAAATGTTATAAGATGTTGTATATTAGGTTTTGTTTGAGAGAAATGTTTTTGCTATAGAGCATGTACACTCATCAGAGGGAGAGCAACAGAGAGAAAAAGTGAGAAATCACCTCCCTGGGAGGGGGAAGGCCACCCCCATAAATCTCTTATCCTCAATTTTTCTCTCAGGATCTGCATTCAGATGCACCCAGCATGAGTTTCAAGCCACTCAATCTGGGATTCAAACCATGGTCAGCCACGTGGGAGTCCAGTGCCTTAACCACTATGTCACCTGCTGACCCCTGTATATTATATTTTAAGCTACTTTAACAATCGTGTTTAGTTCTGGGGCTGACCAGTTTAGTTGTTAAAGAATGTAGACTCTAGAGCCACAATGCCTGGGTTCAAAGCTCAGCTTTGCCACTCTCTACCTGTGTTCCTCTCTCTTCTGGACCTTAGTTTCTCCCTTACTCAATGAAGATAATAACAGCACCTGCCTCATAGACTTATGTGAGGATTAAATGAGTTAATGTGAAGCCCTTAGAAGAGTACTTGGCATGTAAGAAGTCCTCAAACAAAGTCTCCTATTATTACCTCACTTTCAGCACTAGATTTCATGAAAGGACTGGCATTGTATTGTTATGTGTGCAAAAGTTATATAAATGACAGTGCATATATAAGCTAGAATATGATGCTGTATTAAGATATGGTAACAAAGATTCTTTAAGGCATGGAGAAATGCTTGTTGATAAAATGCTTAAGGGGGAAAAAGCAGGTGATAAAATAGCTACCATTTTAACATAGTAGGATCTCAACCATGTCCAGACAATTTGCAGCAGTAAAGTCTGGGAGAGAAATATGCTACTACATTAATATAGACTACTGCTGGACAGTGGGATCATGAATAGGTGGTTAGTTTTTGGTTTTTTTTTTATTCTTCTTTTTTTTTTTTTTTTTTGTCTCTTAACCTCTTAACTTCCACATTTCTACACTGCCATGTAACACTTTATAATCAGCAATGATCTAGATAGATTAATAAGGGAAACAAGAAGCTGTCTCCACGATGCAATTATTGGAAGAGTCATCCATGGTTGGAAGTACTGAGGGCACTGGGCCTTTCTTGATGGCGAATTGCCAGCCAGCATCTGCTGAAAACAAGGTCCAGCCACCTTGACCAATGCTGAACAGAGCACAGACAATGACACCTGGAAGGATAGAAGAGTCTGAGTGTTCTCTAACAGCCCACGGGAACTACTGAGGGGAGATGACTTCTCTTCCACTATAACTGACTATGGCCTGATTCTGTAGGGACTGTGCTGCAAAAATCTCATTATATTGATGCTGTCATCTGCTAAATTTGTTGACAGTTTATTGGAAAGCTTTGCTGGACTATGTAGTGTGGCAGAGTTTGAGATTAACAAGTCAATTTTTGTGTTGGCCTTTTGTATAGCCTGGCTTTTGGGTCAATGCAGTTAAAATGGATCCCTGATGGCAACATTGAATGGGTGGATATTCATGGAAGGCACTTAGGGGGCTCAAGTAGCCATTTTCTGTGTCCCTAATGCTCTAGCAGGGGCTTTGGGAGGTGTCTATACTAAGCTGCAGGCAGGACTTTTTTTTTTTTTTTGCAGAGATTTTTGCTATAGGGCACATGTGCTCACCAGAAAGACAGAGAGAGACAGAGAGACAGAAAGCAAGAAATCACCTCCCAGGGGGATGGCCACACCGAATCCCTTCTCTTCCATTCTCCTCTTGGGATCTTGGGCATGCATGCACACGCGCCTGGCATGAGTTTAAGACAGCAGGTCCGGGACTCGAACTGCAGTCAACTACATGGGAGTTCAGCAACATAGCCATTACGCTAACTGCTGATCCTGGCAGGACTTTTCTGATGCCCACTCATTCCTGCCCCAAGGGGGTCTAGCTAAAATCTGATTTCTCTCTCTTTTTTTTTGGAGAGATTTTTGCTATAGGGCACGTGCGCTCGCCAGACAGACAGAGAGAGACAGAGAGACAGAAAGCAAGAAATCACCCCCCAGGGGAGATGGCCACGCCGCAATCCCTTCTCCTCCGCACTCCTCTCGGGATCTTGGGCGCACACGCACATGCGCCTGGCGTGAGTTTTAAGCCACCGGGTCCGGGATGCAAACCACAGTCGACTACGTGGGAGTCCAGCGACATAGCCATTATGCTAACTGCTGGTCCCCAGTCTGATTTCTCTTAAAGAGAGTAGTAGAAACCCCTTGTTGACCACCTGCCTTGCTATTAAAATCAAGGCCTTAAACAAAAGAGGGACTAGGTGTATGTGGGAGTTAGAGACTGGCCATAATGCTTCCCTACCCCTCACTTTAACCTCAGTGAGGGGTTTTCTAATAGCATCAAAGTTAGAATATGGGGAACAAACGACTTCCAGTTGAGTAGGGCTTTGGAAAGAAAGGAAAAAAGAACAAAGTCAATGCTTTCTTCCTCCTCTGTGAGTTCTCTCTTCCATTGTCTCCCACATTGGTGGTCATTTTCAGTGCAGGAAAGTCAAGCAGAGCAAAGAGAAGGTCAGAGGGAAGGAGAGAATAGGTGCCCAGTTCTCGGTCTGGTCCAAGTTTGATGCTAATGATGCTAATAGGAGTCTGATGTATCTAGTCCAGCTCAGCTCACCAAAGGAAGAATCAAAATGGATTTGAAGTAGAAGCCTCTAACTGTAAATAAAGACTGCGCTTGCCTAACATATTTCCTGTGTCACATTATTCATGGGCGCCTTCAAGTACAATAGCAGGCAACTGACAGGAGTCTCGGTGCAGTGCTATGGAGGGTGCACAAGCATCTTAGAAACACTACTAGCTTTGCAGGTGCCCACTGTTTATTCTGCTAATGGCATAGCTTACATGTAAATGAGGTAGATGCTAGGAGAGAGAAGGGGGGGCCTGAGTAGCCCCCAGTGAAATGCTCTCCATTTATGAAGGCATCATAATGGAATCACTGGTCATGGGATCAACCTTGTAAACCGAGCATTCTTGTTGTAACATACTATTTTTTTTTTCCTGTTTAAAATGTAAAACCTTCTGCCTGCCTTTCTCCCCTAAGAATACCATACATTGGGAACCAGCAGTTAGCCTAATGGCTATGTCGCTGGACTCCCACATAGTCAACCGTGGTTTGCGTCCCGGACCCGGTGGCTTAAAACTCACGCCGGGTGCGTGTGCGTGTGTGCCCAAGATCCTGAGAGGAGAATGGAGGAGAAGGGATTGCAGCGTGATCATTCCCCCTGGGGGGTGATTTCTTGCTTTCTGTCTCTATGTCTCTGTCTGTCTGGCGAGCGCACACGCCCTACAGTGAAAACCTCTCCAA
>NW_006203620.1:600529-603599 GCF_000334495.1 Tupaia belangeri chinensis
GGGGACCCCACCCCCCACACAGAAAAACCCCCCAAAAAAAAAAAAAAAAAAGAATACCATACATTTCCAGCCACAGTTGCCCAATAGGAATCATTTGCTTCAACCAAGTTTCTCACCTTAGTGTCCCCCATATATGCTGGGAACATGCCCATCTGCAGGACTTTTCTCAAAATCTCTATGCCTAGCCTTTCTCTCTTGGTCTATTTTATTTCTTAACACAAAGCGCCTCCAGGCCTTCCCCTCAGCCTGATGATGCATTTCCATTGCTTCATCTGGTTACTTCCTTTTCACCTGAACCAAAGCTGTTTACTTTACTGCTTCAGGGGCTCAGTGTAGTTTTGAGACAGGAAGTATTCTTACAGGATATATATTGTTCTAAAACTGAGTCAGCCACTTGGGAGCCACTTCCTGTATACATGAAGTGAACTGGGTGCCCGAGGGACTATAGTTTAATCTCACAGCTAGGTAAAGAAATTGCTGAGCAGTGTTCATTTCCTACAGTAAAATAAACAGGCCCTCCAGAGTAGTGTTGAGGGGGAAGGAGAGGCTGTGAAACTCTTTCATGGGACCTGCCTTAAGCAAAAGTTTTGCAGTACCCAGGGTGTATGAAGTCCTTAGCTTCCAAGGAGTTCAAAGTGCTCCTTAATAACAAAACATGCTGTTTTTAGTATATGAACATGACATGAATGACCCACTAGCAATAGGGGTTGGAGTAGGCAGTAGGCTTGGGGTTGTTGCACTCATTCTTCTTTTTATCACTTCTAGGAGAGAGACAGAGAACACCCCAAAACAGGTTCCTCATACCATGATCAACCTCTAATCTCAGCCAGCCTGGTTCATGGGCACATGTGCCCAGTGTGCTCCTGGGTCCCCAAATGGGAGCCCAGGACCTATTCCATGCAGGTCCGATTGCATTACCACTGTGTCACTACCTGGCCCCCAACACTCACTCTTCCATTGTCTTACTCAGGCTTCCCATGCCCAGGAGCAGCCATTTTCCAGCCAGGGTTAGGCCCACAGAAAGGAGCAAAGATAACTGGTCCATTCTCCTTGCCCTGGGCTCTAACCACTTCAATTAACCATCTCAAGTAACCAGCCACGAATGCTTAGTGACTCAAGGCATTTATGTTCACTGATTCCTCACACAGAGTACAGACTCTGGGATCTAGCTAAATTCAAATCCTTACTCTTTTCTTTACTATCTCAGGTAACTTACTTAACATTTCAATGCTTCAGTTTCCTTGTCTATAAGTGAGAATAATACTACCCATTTCTTAAGATTGTTGTGGGACCAGCAGTTAGCGTAATGGCTATGTCGCTGGCCTCCCACGTAGTCGACCGAGGTTCGAGTCCTGGACCCGGTGGCTTAAACTCACGCCGGGCGCGTGTGCATGCGTGTCCAGAATCCCGAGAGGAGAATGGAGGAGAAGGGATTGCAGTGTGGCCATCCCCCCTGGGGGTGATTTCCTCCTTTCTGTCTCTCTGTCTCTCTCTGTCTGTCTGGCGAGTGCACGCACCCTATAGCAAAAACCTCTCCAAAAAAAAAAGATTGTTGTGAGAATTATAAAGGATAATATGTGTCAAGTGTCTGACATATATTTAAGTACAGTATCTCCCCGCCAACCCTTATCCATGGGGGGACATGTTCCAAGATCTCTGTGATACCCCAAACTGTAAACAGTACCAAATGCTATTTATATCATGTTTTTTATCCCTATATTTACATGCCTATGATAAAGTTTAATTTATAGGTTAAGGACACAGCAAGAGATTAGCAACAATAACTAACAGTAACATAAAACAATTATAACAATATAATGTAATAAAAATTATGTAGATGTGGTCTCTCTCTTAAAATATCTATTGCACTGTGTTTATCCATTTTTCAGACCATAGGTGATTGCTGGTAACTGAAACTATGGACAAGGAGGACTATTGTACTCAATTAATATTGGCTTTTACTATTATTAATTCTTCTCCTATGAGGACATCAATAGCTGAAGTATCTTGCTCTGCAGATTTTGGCTTATGAACCAAGTGAATGCCAAATTCTTCCCTGTTTTCATTGGGTTATTATCTTAGATTCTTTGACAACCATGTAATGCCCATCCCTAGCCCTCAGCCCCTGCCATCCTGATGACATTGCACAAGTGGGTTTTGTTTGTTCATTTGGGCTTTTTGGTTTTATTTTTAATTTCTTTTGTAGGTTTTTTTTTTTTCAGACACTGCTATGCATGCTGTGAAGAAACAAAATAATAGTTGTCCCTGACCTCAATGAGCTAAACATTGATAGGGAAAGAAAAGACTGAATGAAAATAAGGCAACTTTAGCAACATACATACCTTACCATGGCCCACACAGCCCAAACCCACTGGGCTTAAGTAGATGTATACCTGGCCCCAGAATGTGCTTAAAACCAAAGCTGAGAAAGCCACAACAAAAATTCTGAGAGATATCTTACAAGACATTCCAGGTTTACTTTCAAAAAAATTTTTAAATGTCTTCACAAGGAGAAAAAAAAATCCACATTTATTAATCACCCAGAATTGGGCTAGGTACCATGAGAATAAAGATGATGATGATTATTATTATTACTATTGGAGAGATTTTTGCTATAGGGCATGTGTACTCGTCGGAGAGACAGAGAGAGATGAAGAGAGAGAAAGTGAGAAATTATGCCCCCCCCCCCCCGGGGGATAGCCACACCACTGCAATACTTTCTCCTCCATTCTCTTCTCAGGATTTTGGGCATGCATGCACAAACACCCAGCATCAGTTTCAAGCCTCTGGATCTGGTACTCAAACTGCAGTCAACCATGTAAGAGTCCATCACCTCAACTACTATGCCACCTGCTGACCCTGAGGATAAAGATTATATATATCCTATTTAAGCATGGTACTGAGCCTTCGAAGTGTTTCCAGTCTATTAAGTTGTCAGAAAAATCATGATATATTTTTCTATGTGAAAATGCATCATGACTTTCCAAATGACCCAATAATAGAAGACTCAAAATAATTTTTTAAATAATGCAATAACATAAAAAATGTTGTATGATTCCATTTATAGGAT
>NW_006203620.1:612187-612606 GCF_000334495.1 Tupaia belangeri chinensis
AAGACTGAATGAAAATAAGGCAACTTTAGCAACATACATACCTTACCATGGCCCACACAGCCCAAACCCACTGGGCTTAAGTAGATGTATACCTGGCCCCAGAATGTGCTTAAAACCAAAGCTGAGAAAGCCACAACAAAAATTCTGAGAGATATCTTACAAGACATTCCAGGTTTACTTTCAAAAAAATTTTTAAATGTCTTCACAAGGAGAAAAAAAAATCCACATCTATTAATCACCCAGAATTGGGCTAGGTACCATGAGAATAAAGATGATGATGATTATTATTATTACTATTGGAGAGATTTTTGCTATAGGGCATGTGTACTCGTCGGAGAGACAGAGAGAGATGAAGAGAGAGAAAGTGAGAAATTATGCCCCCCCCCCCCGGGGGGGAGCCCCCCCCCAAACAACTTCTC
>NW_006203620.1:612719-620935 GCF_000334495.1 Tupaia belangeri chinensis
TTCCCCCCCCCCCCCCCCGGGGGATAGCCACACTGCAATACTTTCTCCTCCATTCTCTTCTCAGGATTTTGGGCATGCATGCACAAACACCCAGCATCAGTTTCAAGCCTCTGGATCTGGTACTCAAACTGCAGTCAACCATGTAAGAGTCCATCACCTCAACTACTATGCCACCTGCTGACCCTGAGGATAAAGATTATATATATCCTATTTAAGCATGGTACTGAGCCTTCGAAGTGTTTCCAGTCTATTAAGTTGTCAGAAAAATCATGATATATTTTTCTATGTGAAAATGCATCATGACTTTCCAAATGACCCAATAATAGAAGACTCAAAATAATTTTTTAAATAATGCAATAACATAAAAAATGTTGTATGATTCCATTTATATGAGGACCTACAATAGTCAAATTCACAGCCTCAGTGGTGCAGGTAGTAGTGCACTGAACTGTAGTCCTGAGATCTACATGGCCAGTTGTGGGTCCAGATCCCTAGTCAATCTGAAATACACTGTGTGTATGTGTGTGTTCAAGATCCTGAGGAGCTAGAGGACTGGGGAAAGGGAATCACCATAAGACAAGTCTATATCGAGAGTGCCTCTCTCTGTCAGTAAGTAAATAAACTTAAAATTTTTGAATAAAAATAGTCAAATTCACACGGAAAGTAGGTAGAATAGTGGTTACCAGAGTTTGAGAGAAAGGGACAGGGAAAATTTTGTTTTATTTTTGTTTTTGCCATAAGGTACATTTGCTCACTGGAGAGAGGTAAACAGAGAGAAGGGGGAAGTGAAAAATCACCCTCTCAGGGGATGGCCATGATGCAATCCCTTCTCCTTCATTCTCCTTTCAGGATTTTGGGCATGCATGCACATACATCCCACGTGTTTCTTAAGCCACTGGGTCTGGGACTAGAAACGCTTGGTTGCCTTATGGGATCTAGCCACCTTAATCACCATGCCACCAGGTGGCTTGGGGAGCTATTTTTTTAAAGGGTACAGAGTCGATCTTGCTGTACTATTTTTTCAACTTCTTTTTTTTTAAGAGAGAGATTTTTTTTGTTATACAGTGTGTGTGCTTGCCAGAGATACAAAAAGTGAGAAATCATCCCCCAGGGGAGATGGCCATGGTGCAATCCCTTCTCCTCCATTCTCCTCTCAGAATTTTGGGCATGCATGCATACACACCTGGCATGAGTTTAAGCTGTAGGGTTCGGGACTCAAACCATGGTTGACTATGTGGGAGTCCAGCCATACAACCATTACACCATCTGCTGGTCCCTCAACTCCCTACAAGTCTGTAATTATTTCAAAATTTAAAAAGTAGAAAATTAATTATAATATTAATCTCTCATCTGTGTGTATGACAGTTTGGAAGGAGAAGAAGTTGAGATAGAATGACAAAAAGTCATTCCAAGTAGATATTTTTCTCACTTGAATGCTTAAACATGGTTCATTCACAAAAGA
Source organism: Tupaia belangeri chinensis (assembly GCF_000334495.1). NCBI lineage: Eukaryota > Metazoa > Chordata > Mammalia > Scandentia > Tupaiidae > Tupaia > Tupaia belangeri. The sequence goes on from NW_006203620.1 coordinate 614,182, forward strand.
GATCAGTTGTGGGTAAATAAAACTTATTTCCACTGTTCAGCTAAGGAGGAAATTTAGAGTGTATTCAATATATTACCCAAATGTTGTGTTGCTGGATGAGGCTGTTTGGTCTTTGGAATCTGGAGTTGAGAGAAATGACTTTACAGTAAGTCATCTAGAGGTGAGTCAGGCTCTGTGCTGTTTATAAAGGGACTATGAGTGATTCCATCTGTTCAATGTTGAACCAGCTCAAATGAGGCTATTCTTTAGGAAAACACAATAGCAACATCTCTGATGGCCTGTAGCCTACAAAGAGGTACTGGGCTTGGTACCTTATTCTGCAGCAATTGGGTGGGCACTTGGCTGTACAATAGACACATCCTAAGTGATGGAGACCCAGAAGTCCATCATCCAAACATCCCCTTCCACAGCCAAGTTCATTCAGCATCCAAAAATCCATGAACAAATAAGATGAGGGGGCCAGGCGGTGACACAGAGGTAAGGCAACTAGACCCGTATGGGAAAGGTCTTAGATCCATGTCCTAGAAACTCACTGATGGCACCGTAATACTAGCCAGGTGGAAATGGAGGTAGATTGCAGTGTGAAGACTCTGTTGGGGGTGTCTGTCTTCTAACTGTCTCTCTCTCTCATGGAAGAAATAATACATTAAAGAAAAATTTAAATATCAACAAGCATATTTTCTCCTACTTTCTTTTGTTTCTTTTCAGAAAACGGATGTTAGTTAAGGTAAATAGTGAGTGAAGGAACGGGAGTCAGAGGACATCCTTCAAAAACCCTTTTTTTAAAAAGTTTTTTTTTTTTTTTTTTTGCCATTGGGTATTTGCACTTGTCAGAGACAGAGGGAGGGAAAGCAAGAACCTTCTCCCCATGGGAGATGGACACCACACAGCAATCCCTTCTCCTCCATTCTCCTCTCGGTATTTTGGTCATGGATGCACAAATGCCCAACATGGTTCTCAAGCCACCAGGTCTGGGACTTGACCCATGGTCAGCCATGTCCTTAACCACCATGCTATCTGCTGGCCCCACAAAACACCTCTCTCTCTCTCTTTGGTTAGGAAATGCAGATTTATTTTTTAAACAGAGTATTTGTTTTAATGTCTTTAAAATATTAATAAACAAAGGAAATCATATAAATTGACATAACTACATATTGCATGAATATTCATACCCATATTTTGTAGGTGTATCAGGAGCCAGGTATAACCTAGTCTGGAATTTAGAAATATCTGAATTTGCACAATTTTCTGGTGAACAAAGCTACCAAGGACTGATTCACATAAAGATTTTTTTTATAAACTGTTGTTTATTTGCCTTATCAACCTTATTTCCACTTTGTATAAGAGTCTGTGAAGAGCAAACTTAAGACCACTCGGTGGTTGTTCCAACCCATTCAGTGGCCTGAGCAGTGGGGGCTGCAGACCAGTCTTCAGTGGCAGGATGAGCACTCCAGTCTCCAGTAGGGAACTGCTGGATGGGCACGGAGGGCACCTACACGCCTTCAGACCAGTCTGTGACATCAGGCTGAGTAGCAGTAAACTCAGGAGCTGGAGCAGTCCATTCACCCTGAAATTCCTCCTTGATCACAGCCTTTCCAGCTGCAGCCTGCTCCTCCTTTTCAATCTCTTCAGGATCTCTGTAGAAGTAGAAGTCAGGCATGACCTCCCACAGGTGTTCACAGGAGATGGTGCCGTGCATGTGCAGCACTTCCCTGGCCAGCATCCACCACATCAGACCCACTGAATGAGCTCCCTTGTTGTTGCATGGGATGACAATGTCCACATAGCACAGAGGAGAATCTGTGTAGCACAGAGCAATGGTAGGCAGATTAACATAAGACGCCTCTGTGAGAGGCTGGTGGTCGGCCTGGGATCAGTAACCACCAGAAGACGCGGCTCCCAGAAGGCTGCCTGGATCTGTTTGTAGATGTACTTCTCCATTTGGAAGTCTAGGTTGGTGCCACCTAAGTGAGTTCCTGTGGCAAGGAATTTGAGGACATCCTTGTGTCCTCGCAGGGAACCGGCCTCAGTTTGGGACAGCAGGGGTCCCAAGACAGGACAGGGGCTACTTGCAAATTCACTCGGGGCCAGAGGATGGCAAACAAACCTAGAACCTGGGCATGTCCCATGCCTTTGGCTGCCCTGTGGGAGTCCGGGCCCTTACACCCTGTGGGTGAGACAGGCAGATAGGCAGCTTGCACAGATGGCCCTCCAGGGGGTGGCCCGGCCAGCCTGGGATGCGCAGATGGGGCCTGAACACTCCAGGGCAGGTGGCACTGGGGTTGGCATTTAATTGACCCTTGGGCGGGTAGCATGGAAAGCCACATAAAGATTTTTTTAAATATATTTTTTTGATTTTAAGAAAAGTAGTTTTAGCTTTAATAAATCAAAGAAATGCTAAGTAACTTTGCATAAAACTTAAAGTCAGGAAATAGATTAGGATTCTGTTCAAATAGCAGGTACATGAACCTATCGGCAGCTCAAGACAGGACAAAAATCCTTAAAACTGGAAAACAAAGCCTAGAAGAAAATCAGCAATGTTTTAGTCAAGAGTCATAAAATTCTATTTTACCAGTTCAGTCTCGTACTTAATCTATCTTCTGTTGTGGTTTGAGTTTCTCGATTAAATTCTGGGATATAATATTCAACTCCAGACTTGTCCCTATGATTAAGTTGGCCATTTTCTTAGTTTTTAATTGCCGGGTACAGTGTTCTTGGTTGAAATTGCTTTTCCCTTAAACTTTGAATATATTTTTCCACTCTGCTCGCTCTCATTGTTTTCAATGAGAGCGAAAGCTGTTATCCTGATGGGATATCCTTTGTAGGTAACTTGATGTTTTCCTGTTGCCATTCTTAGTACCTTGTCTTTATCTGTGGTTTTGGTCAATCTGGCTACAATATGTCTTGGAGAAGCTCTTCTTGGGTTGCCTTTGCATTTCTTGGGATTAGATCTTTGAGTGACTATCTAGGTTTGGAAAGTTTTCTTGCAGGATTTCATGGAATTGATTACCAATGCCCTTATGAGTCTCTTCACCTTTGGGATACCAATTATCCAGATGTTTGGACGTTTTATGGTATCTAGTATTTCTTGTATATTATTCTCATTTTGGGGGGCCAGTTTCTCAGCCTTTGTGATGGATTTTTCTAGGCCAGTAATTTTCTTTTCTTCATCTGAGATTCTATTTTCTGTATGATCTAGTCTGCTTTTAATACTTTCAATGGAGATTTTGATTTCATGTAGTATAGCCTTCATTTCTAACAGTTGCATTTTATTCTTTTGTAAAGTGTGTAATTCTTCACCTCCTGGAACTCGCCATCTCCTTTCTCCTTTCTCTTCTGCAGTTCATTGTCTCTCTTCTCTTCAATCTCTGTTTGCTTCACTATTATGAATGTTCTAAATTCTTTATCAGACATTTCCATGATTTCCGTTGAACTGTCTGTGGATGAAGAGGAGTTATTCTTTTCCCTTGAAGGAGAGGTATTTTCTTGCTTTCCCATCTTTCTTGTGGCCCTGCGATGATTTCTAGTCATCTGATGGATGGTGTATTTCTTCCTAATTCTTGAAGTTCAACCCAAATGTTCAGGAGCGTGCAGAAAGAAGTGATCTGGAATCTCTTTGCCGTTCCGTTGTGATCGCACTCAAGCTTGTGGGCTGGAGGCTGAATTATCACTAGGAAATCTTCATTTCTCTTTAACCCTGAAATCACTAGTTCTCAGGAGCCACGAAGAATCTTCTTCTCTAGATTTTCATTTTAAAAAGCAAAAAGCGAAAACCATGCGGCGCATAATATTTCACAGCTCAAGTTCACTATTTATCTCAGCATAGGCCTGGTTTGGGTTTGTGCCTTTCTTAAATGAAATGGGGAAAGGCAATCTTCTTCTCTAGATTTTCATTTTAAAAAGCAAAAAGCGAAAACCATGCGGCGCATAATATTTCACAGCTCAAGTTCACTATTTATCTCAGCATAGGCCTGGTTTGGGTTTGTGCCTTTCTTAAATGAAATGGGGAAAGGCACCAATTAGCACAATAAAAGAGGGGCATGAGAGCCCAGAAAATACTTTACCTTAAAAAAATTTTTTTAAATGAAAAGTCACAGGGAGACACAGCGAGACAAAGAGAGACAGAGAGAAATGGGGAGAAGGAGACAGAGGTAGCCCTACCCACTAGAAATGAATCTGGAGGGGGAAGTCTCAGCAGAAAATTTTCATGTTTGGTCAAGGAAAGCAATATTTCACAGCTCATGTTCAGTATCCATCTCAGGATCAAAACACCTCTCTTAACAGGTAATTAGTCCTTCCTCCCTACACCCCTTCCACCAAACTGAGACCCCTGATGAGCCATTTGGAGTAAATCCCACCAGCTGGCTTCAGCTGATCCAGAATACAACCAAAATAGGAGGTGGGAGGATGAAGAGACTGAAATGGAAGCTCTCTTCCACTGGCTCTTCCTAAAGTTTATATTTTTAATCCTATTTGGTTTCCTGCTTCAGCATTTCTTCCCACGGGTCAAGGATCCCACTGCCAGTTGAGTTTGTTGTCTGCTATGCACAGCAGCTGGCTTCCTCAATGTTTCTAAGATAGCTCAATTATCTTGATTGTTGCAGTTTGGGCTGCAGAATTAAACCAGCCAGTCATGAATACACAGAGGATTTATCATTTACTTAATAGCTGAACTGCTTGGGTCATTAAGGAGTAGGAGAGAAACAGTCAAATGATTGTTAATCCTGCAGAAAATGTAACAAGAAGATGGCTGTTTGCTTCCTGTTGTATCCTTGGTTTCCCGTCTCTGAAAGGAGGTTTTGTGTGTTGCCCTTCTGGCCTTTGGGTCAGAAGCACCATTTAAGAAGAGATATGGGGTGTAGCTGGGTGAAATGGAAATCAGAGAGGACTGTTTGGGACTTCCAAGAGGAAACTGTGTACTTTGAGTTTTTTCATATCTCTTCAGACTACTGTCCTGCAAGATGTATTCTGAAGTTTTTGCATGGTTCGTTTATAATTTATTTACATTCCTCTGAGCAGGTAGCTGGTGTATGATCTTTCTCATTGTTCCTGTGTGACACTGAAGAGAGGACAGAGTGAATTTGCCAAGGGGACTCAACACTTAATGCTTTCCATCAAAATGATGTATATGGTAATATCCTTGATTTGATTATCCCGGACTGCATGCATACTTTGAAAAGTAGTGCATTGTGCACTAGAGAGATATACGATGATTAAATGTAAATAAGAAATCATAAAAAACAAAAAACTCAGCTCTGATCTAGCCAGTGACTGATGAGAGTTTGCAGGCCTTGACCTGCATCAGTGAACATTCACCCCAGGGCCAGACTATACACAAGGACAGACAAAAAACTAAAATAAAAAAATCCCTTTTACTCTAAAGAGTCTGCTAAATGTTGGGGTGGTACAAAGAAGTTCTCTCAACCTGTACCTTCCCTTCTGTGAGGACGTGGTGTCACATAGTCTGCCCTACAATGAACTACAGGTGTATGCATCCCCTCAGGGCAGAAATGAGTGGGTATGACATTGTCCTGCCTGCACCTTTGCATGAGCACCTCTCAAAAATCCCCCAAAGCCTCTGCTAGAGCATCAGGGGCACAGAAAAGGGCCACTTGAGCTCCCTCAGAGCTTTCCAGCAGGTACCGGCTGGCCAGTCTCCATGGAGAAAGGCCTAGTGCCCTCGGGACCTCCAATCTTGGGTGACTTTCCTCCAATAAGTCCACCATGGAAATGGCTTCTTGTTTCCCTTATTAATGTATATTGATCATTGTTGATTGTATTCTATGGTGATGCAGAAAAGTGGAAGTTACATAAAGGGTTAAGAAGCAAGAGAAGAAAACTAGTCACCTATTCATGATCCCATTGTTCAGCAGTAGTCAATATTAACATATTAGCATATTCCTCTCCCAGCCTTTATTACTGCACACTCTCATGTTTTTCTGTGCATGTGTGTGTGTGTGTGTGTGTGTGTGTGTGTGGTGTTTTAGACAGTGACCCACTGTGTCATGATTCTCCTACCCCAGCCTCCCAAGTACTTGGGACTACAGATGCACACTACTATACACAGCTTTTTAGAGTGGGCCAGGAACCAAACCCAGGACTCCCATGTGGCCTCAGCTTGTTGAGCAACAGCATCCATAGTGCACTGCAGATTGTTTCAAGTGGATGAAATCCTATGCCTCAAAATGGTGGTAGTTACCATTTTATCACCTGTTGTTTCCTCTTAAGTGAAATTTGTCCACACCTATCAGAATCTTTGTTACTATAATTTAAATGGGGTTGTCTTATGTATGTATTGTCATTCACTGAACTTTTTAGAGTACTTTGGAAAGTAATTCTTAACCCTTTATCTTTCTGAACTAAATTTCATGGAAGGGTGGCTAGCAAGTGGCATGGTAGTCAGGGATGCTGAACTCTCACATGGCCAACTGCAGTTCGAGTCCCAGACCTGATGGCTTGTTTTCTCACTTTTCTGGGGCCAGCAGTTGGCATGGTGGTTAAGGGTGCTGGACTCCCAGTGGCCAACTGCAGTTTAAGCCCCAGACCTGGAGGCATTTTTTCTCACTTTCTTTCTCTTTCTCGCTCTCTCTCTCTGTCCCCTCTGGTCTAAATAAATAAATTAATTAAGTTAAATAAAATAATTCTTTTTAAAAAATTCAGGGGCCAGCAGGTGGCATAGTAGTTAGGGCACTGGATTCCCACATGGCTGACTGTGGTTCAGGTCCTGGACCTGGTGGCTTGCTCTCTCTCTTTT
>NW_006203620.1:620987-623296 GCF_000334495.1 Tupaia belangeri chinensis
TTTAACTTTTTTTTTTCAGGGAAGGATCTGTGTTGTGTCTGGATGGATGTTGGATGCAGAAGTTTACCTCCATCCATTTGCTGATGCTGGCAAAAGTTGACTCACAAATTTTCTGTCATTCCTGTGTTTAAAGCTGGGGCACCTTTAGCTTATGGCTTCCAAGCCATCCACATGGCAACGCTCAGAGTTTTGTACTTGCTTCTACCGCATAGCTCTGTCCTCCATGTTATAAGCATAGCTGCGGACTTTCCCAGTTTTAGCACCAAAGTCCTGTCTCCCAGGAACTATCTCAGTTCTGGGCAGATCTGAATGGTGTGGATATGATTTTCAAGCCAGCAGGTCTGGGATTTGAACCGCGGTCAGACATGTGGGAATCCAGTACCTTAACCTGCATCCCCACAACTGCACCAGTCCTGGGGAACCAGAAATGGTTAGTCACTCTCCATAAGATTTCATGGCTGCTAAGCAGCTTATGGCATTTCTTTGCCAGGGCATTTACTATTTCATAAAGATGTCCTATAAATCATGAAGTATTCACGATCCAAAGGAATGAGTGGTTAATAGTGGAATTCCCAGATACAGGAATGAGGTGGTAGGAAGGCAATTTCTGGATAAGTGGACTGCTGCCTATCCCCCGCTCCCTGAGCTTCACAGTTTTCATTCCAAGACTACACATTCTGCCAACCCAACTCTTTTATAGCAAAAGACCTATAGCAACCTATTACAGTTGTTCGGGGTCCTTATTACCCAGGGCATCAGTTCTGAAACTTGAACTTCATCAGATTCACTTGGAGGGCTTGTTAAAAACACAAACTAGGGGACCAGCAGTTAGCGTAATGGCTATGTCGCTGGACTCCCATGTAGTCAACCGCGGTTCGCGTCCCAGACCCGGTGACTTAAAACTCATGCCAGGCACGTGTGCGTGCGTGCCCAAGATCCCAAGAGGAGAATGGAGGAGAAGGGTTTGCGGCATGGCCATCCCACCTGGGAGATGATTTCTTGCTTTCTGTCTCTCTGTCCTCTCTATCTGTCTGGCAAATGCACATGCCCTGTGGCAAAAACCTCTCCAAAAAAAAAAAAAACCCACAAATTAGGAGGGCCAGCCAGTGACATAGAGGTTAAGGCACTGTATCCCACATGGTCGACTCTGTAGTTGAAGTCCTAGACCCAGCAGCCTGAAAAATACACTGGGCATGTGTGTATGCCCAAGACGAGAATGGAAGAGGGTGATTGCAGAATGGCCATCCTCTCCAGGGAGTGATTTCTCACTTCCCCTCTGTCTCGGGCGCTCTCCCTTGTGAGTACACATGCCCTATTGCGAAAAATCTTCAAAGTAATAATAATAAAATAAAATTTAATAAAAGGAAAAGGAAAAAGAAACAAAAAGACAAAAAAAATAAAATAAAATAAAGAGCCCCACAAATTGGAGAATAGATGGTGGCATAACAATAAAGTTTTATGCTGAAGGTTCTGGATATACTTCCAGAGACCTCCTTGAGTATACTGGGCTGAGACTGGGGGTGGATCATGGTATCAGGACCTTGTTGGAGGTTTTCTCTCCCTTTTTCTCTCTAGCTAGCTATATTTCTTTTTTACTCATGGAAGCAATAAATAAAATTTAAAAGAACAAAAAGCCTCTTTATCTTATTACAAACACACACAAGTTGCTACACCCCACTTCCAGAGTTTTCAATTAAGGTGATCTTGGTTGGGACCCAGGAATTTGTGTTTCTAATAAGTTCACAGCTGATGCAGGTGCTGACAGTCCTGTGACCATACTGAGAACCATTGTGTAGTGGTTAGGAGCACAAACCATGTAGACAGACTTCTTGGATTAGAGTCCTTGTTATTATTATTATTTTTTTTTGGAGAGGTTTTTTGCCATAGGGTGCATACGCTCGCCAGACAGAGAGAGACAGAGAGACAGAAAGTGAGAAATCACCCCCCAGGTGGGATGGCCATGCTGCAATCCCTTCTCCTCCATTCTCCTCTCGGTATCTTGGGCACGCACACACATGTGCCCGGCATGAGTTTTAAGCCACTGGGTGTGGGACTCAAACCACGGTCGACTACATGGGAGTCCAGCGACATAGCCATTACACTAACTGCTGGTCCCAGAGTCCTTGTTTTGACAGTAACAGCGATCATACTCTTTAGCTAGTTACTTGACCTTCTGTGCCTCAGTTTCTATACTGAACAATATCGGGCCCATAGTGAGCTGCATGACCTTCAAATTCAGGAGAACTGATCTATTTTCCTCCTTCAGATCTCGAGCAAGCTGTAGACACTTCAGCACAGATGCACTCTTA
>NW_006203620.1:623327-647103 GCF_000334495.1 Tupaia belangeri chinensis
CCTGCAATGCCTGAACACTACACAGGCTTCCTACCTGTCGTGGTTTTCCTCAGAGGCTGACTGTCCCTCTGGAGAAGTTTGACTGAGTCAACAACCAGTATTCTTTCTATCCTGCCCATGAGCTCTTAGAGAGTATCCAGGATGTCTTCCGGGAGAGTGTGCATCAGTGTATCCACAAAACAGCCCCAAGTATTTGAATAACACATGGCCCTATAAGCTCCATAGACAAATCTTTAATTGTTGAAGAAAAAAAAAACTAATTAGTGAAAATCAGCTCATGTAGACTTCCTTGTCTGAGGAGAAATGAGTTTGTAGCAGAGTCAAAAGATTCTGCGTTTTACACACACACACACACACACTCTACTTGTTCCATATTTTTCCTTTCTGAATTAGGAGGGGTCAGTTGGTTGCCCAGTTTTGTTTTAGGCTTTTGTAATAGGGTATGTTCACTTGCCAGAAAGACACACACACACACACACACACACACACACACACAGACAAACAGACAGACAGAGAGAGAAACACTAAGAGGTGAAGTGAAAAATCAGCTCCCAAGAGGGATGACCATGCTACAATCTCTTCTCCATCCTCCTTTCAGGATTTTGGGCATGCACACACACACACACACAGACATACACACACACACACACACACCTGGCATGATTCTCAAGACACCAGGTCTAGGACTTGAGACTTGAACCATAATTAGACATATGAGAGTCCAGCACCTTAACCACTAGTTGCCAGCCCCATAGCTCCAGGTTTAACAAACCATTGAGACTCTTTCTGGTGGGCTCCAAAGGACTATTGTTGGTGTCAGTAAAACAGAGAAATGGCTCAAGGAAGACAGTGGCAAACAGCAAAGTACATGGCTTATTTAAAGGGACAGGCATCACTTAGAGGATGGATATTTGCCTGCTGCCATGTGGGCCTGTGTTGCTGGATCTTAAGACTTTCCCCCAAAAATGGAAAGAAAGAAGTCAAAATGCCAATTTTTCTTAAATAGGAAATCTCTTGATTTTTAAATATTTTAAATGTTTTCACTGAAAAATTTTTAAAATACCATGTGAGCCAAACAAGACAGGTCCATGGCACATATTTTCTGCCAGTATATGACCTCTAGGTTATTATGAGAGAAAAGAAGACACTAGGGAATTTCATGTGGATAGTAAATGAGGTTACCAGCAGAAAGCCAGGACAGTCTGGGAGAGGGAAGAAGAAAGAAGTATGAGCCTCAGGTATGGCTTTCAAGCAGGGTAGGTACTTATCAGGAGGGACTCAGTGAGTAGGCTCCAAAAGAGGCATTTCCGAGAGGTACCATTGGTCTCAGGAGTGTGTCAGATCAGCATCCTTCCTGGGAATGACAATGGACATTTATTGGACACTTACCTGGTGTGCAGCTTGTTCTGAAAATTTTATGTGTGTTAGTTCATTTAATCATCACATTGACCCTGAGAGGTTGATGTTATTATCTCCACTTTACTTCATTTTTCTGGCACCCCAGGCTTGCCTAGTTCACTTCATGGAAAGGTAGCTTTGCTCTGTATGGACAAAGCTCCCTGCAAACCACTCACCACTGTGGGCAAAATCCTCAGTTGATAGCTACCATGGGTTTCATGCAGCAACCCCTAAGAAACTTAGGAATCCTAGTGAAGTGTCCTTGAGGAGCTGTTGAACACATTCCTTAGGGCAATAAAATGAGCATGTTAATATGGGAAAGTTGAGATAATGGGAAATGGCTACACTATCATGATTTTATCACTTGTCACCTTAGGAACAAATAAGCAGAGCCCTGAGGGCTTGATCTATAGAGCAGGTCATCTTTAATGGGAGGGAGGGCATAGGCTCTCTTTAACCTGGATGGCTACTTGAAATCAGACATTGCAGGGAGGGATTTAGGAGTACCAGAGAAGAGCACAAAGATACAAAGAATCTAGAGAAGAGAAGAGTGAGAAGGGGGAGCCAGGAGGAAGCAAAGACAAAGTGGGCCTATGCAGGCCTATTAACTCTTCTGAAGAGCAATGTTTTATAGAGGCCATTAGCTTGGCAGAGAAAGGGCCACAGGAGGAAGTGAGGTTAGGAAATTCAATCTGTCCAAATGTTGGGCCAGGGCCCCTGGTCTCTTTCAACATTTTTTTCCATTTCCTTGCATAACTACAGCCACAGAAGTGGAAGAAGAGATCGTAAGTCTGCCTTAAGGTCTTGGTTTATCATTATCTAACCATATATTTACCAAAGTCTTACCAAACAAGACTTTTTAAAGTTCTGAGTGATATCCTTTCTGGTATTTTCTTAGGGAAATGAACCTGTTGCTTCATCAAAGGGTTATTTATTGCTGGAAAAAAAGTAACCAGGAGGACCTTTTTCCTGTAATGCTTAGTAACTTTTATACACACTTGAAAGTTATATTTATACAGCAGGTTAGGACTAGCTGTTACTACATAACAGGAAATTCTGAAAGGGTCTTAGTGTATGTAAGATATCAAAACCTTTTATATGGAGATTGTTTCTTGTTTACTGCATAATGTTAACATTGAAGTTAGTGAGATTTCCTCTTTCAATTACTGAAATATGAATACTTTATACCAACAGTTGGTTGGTCATTAAGCAATGCTTATTGGACACTCACTATTGCTATCATTGTGACTAAGAATAATAACTACTATTTATGGACACTTACCATTTGCCAAACATTGTGGTAAGTGCATTATCTCATTTAATTCCAATAGCCGTCCTATGTGTTTGGTGTTACTACTTCCATTTTATAGATGAGAAAACTGAGACTTATATTAGCTAGCTTGCCCAGGGCCAGATTTCAAGCTCAGGTCTCTCTGCCTCCCAGACCCGTGCCCTAAATTATAATGATAACCATCACCACAACAATGATAAGATTGACTTTTATTGGCTACTTACCTTTTGTCAAACAAAGCATTTAGTGTTGTATATGTATCATCTCAGTTAATCCTTATAATGACTTTCTGAACTCAGCACTATTATTCTTTTTTCCAAAAAGAAAATTTGTCAGAGAGCACATGCACTTGAGAGAGAGAGAGACAGAGAGAGAGAGAACATCCCTCATGGAACATGGTCATGCTGCAACCCCTTCTCCATTTCTCCTTCTTTTAGGATTTTGGACATGCACACACATGTGCCTGGAGTGCTCTTCAAGCTCCCAGGTCTTGAACTGTGCAGTCAGCCATGTGGGACCCAGTAACTTTAACCCCCATGCCACTGGCTGACCACCATTATTATTCTTACTAACCCTGTTATTGACCCTCATAAAACCCATATGAGATAAACATGGCTCAAAAAGGTACATCTACCCAGGGTCACACGACTGCTAAGTGAAAAAAAAAAAAACTGATTCAAAATAGGTCCATCAGACACCAGAGACCAACTCAAAGTGTCACTTCCTCCAGAAGACTTTCTAAAAGCTCTCTAAATTGTTTTAGGTGTCCACACACCATTCATGTTGCTCCTTACCTCTCAGTCATAACATATTAACATTATTATTATTATTACCAGTACTATCATTTTTGAGTGCTTTGTGCAAACATTTTACATAAATTATCTCTACTATCTACAAAGATATATTTAAAAGGCATTATTAGCCTTACTATCTGAGAAACAGTTTCAGAGAAGTTAAATAAGTTGCCCACGATCACACAGCCAGTAGAGACGTAGCTCAGATTCAAATTCAAGCCTGTCAGTTTCCATTGAGTCAAAACTCATACTTTTCCCAACAAATAATAATGCCTTTCTTTTTTTGTTTGTTTGTTTGGTTGTTTTTTTTAAAGAAAGATATTTGCTTTAGTGTATGTCTCTCACCAGAGAGACAGAAAGCAAGAAATCACTTCTCCTCCATTCTCATCTCAGGACTTTGGGCACACATGCACATACACCCAGAAGGTAAGTTCTAAGCCACCAGGTCCAGGACTTGACTGCTTGGGAGTCTCAGCTGGCCAGATCCCAAGCACACATGTGTGCACCTGTTGTACTCAAGGAGGTCCAAGGATGTGAACTCAGGGCCTTTCCCATGTAGGTCCACTTGTGTTACCATTGTGTCACTCCCTGATCTCATCTGCTTGTACTATTCCTAACCCTGCTTTGCTAGTTCAATTCTTCTTCATCATCAATATCTTAGCTTAGATGTCACTTTATCTGGGAACCTGTTCATAACACCTTATTAAATATGAAGAACTCTTTCTCTGCACCCTCAATGCCCTACACTTCAGTGGCAGAAACTAGGTAGTTTCTTTCTAGCTTCATTTCCTTACTGGGAAAAGACTGTTATGTTTTTCAACCCCTCTTACCCTTATATTGGCTTCTGATCACTTTCTAATCTGATCACAGATTATGCTGTGTGATACTGCATGATTTATCTTTGCCTGCTTTCCCATAGAATACAGAGGATTCATTGGAAAGGTTCAGAGGAGACCTATGGAGTAGTAAGGTGGTGAAGCCATACAACAGAAAGCGACCAGATCTTGACTCACTGCTTGGAAAACAGCCACCCAGGAGAGATACTTCATCTTCATTGACCTGTGACATGAATGATAAATAAACTTTTATTGTGCTGAACCATGAGATATGAAGGTTATTTGTTACAGAAGAGAGAATTAATTACCTTGACTAATGATCTCTCTTATGTCATACTACTTAACAACACTGATTGAAATTGCCTGTTTACTTGACTTTATTAGTCACCCAAATGCAAGCTCCACCAGGGCAGGGAATTTTGCTGGGTTTACTCTCTACTATATCTCTGACATCTAGACTACCTGCCACTTATTAATTGCTCACTAAGTATTTTATAATTAATGAAATGAATTAGCATTTTATTTCTTTTAAACCCCACTTTGGGGGCAGCTCTGTAACCTGATGGTTAAGGTAGCCAGATCCAACACAGTCTACTACATGGTTTAAGTTCTAGACCCAATGGCTTCTGCAGCTTGCTGAGCATGTGTGTATGCGTGTCCCAAATCCAGAAAGGATGGAGAAATGGAAAAGAAGGGATTACAGTGTGACCATGCTCCATAGGAGGTGCTTTTCTCTCTCCCTCTCTGGCAAGTGCCCACGCCTTCTGACAACAATGACAAGAACCACCACAACAAAACCCTACCTTGAAAGAGTGGAAAGGGGGCCAGCAGGTGGCATGGTGGTTAAGGCACATGGACAGTCCCACATGGCCAACCACGGTTTAAGACCTGGACCTAGTGGGTTACTTTCTTACTTTCCATCTCTCTCTCTCTCTCTCTCTCTCTCTGTGTGTGTGTGTGTGTGTGTGTGTGTGTGTATGTGTGTGCGCATGTGTATGTCTGGTAAAATTAAAATAAATGAATGAATAAATAAAATTGAATAATTCTTTAAAAAAAAGAAAGAAAGGAAGAGTGGAAAGAGCCATGGTATTCCATTAGAGCCATGCCACTCGATGTTATGTGAGGGACTGGCTGTTTTGGAAATTGCCAAACGACCAGGTGAGGCATTTTGGATCACAGCTCTGGACTTGGCATTACAGGGCTAATCCCACCCCTGTTTGGGGTGCTGTCTCTATGTCTCTGTCTCTCTCTCAGAAGGAATAAGTGAATAAATTTTTTTAAAAGAAGAATAGCCCCAGCAGAGGGAACTGCAAGTTCATGGAAGATAGGAATGGGACTTATCTGTTGACCTCAGCCATTGCCAATACCCCAAGGATGTCTTCGTGCCATGATCTATACCCCGTATAGTCCTACCACCCCACCCCATCAAAACCTCATGCTAAAAACACTGAAGACCTCCATGTTGCCAAATGTCAATCATTTCCTTTGTATCCCTATCTAACTTGATCTTGAAGTAGTGTTCAATACAGTTAACTACTCTTTCCTCCAATAGTCTCCTTGCCCAGCTTCTGTGACACTATACATTTTTCTGTATTCTCCAGTATCTTTGACTTTTCTCCTACAGCCCATTTTGAAGACTCCTTTATCCATCTGTAAATTTTCACTTCTTTTGAAAGAGTTTATTTCTTTCCAAAGAGTGACAGAGAGAAAGATACAAGTGCCCTCAACAGAGTCATGTGCCACAATTCCCTCAGACCTCCCAGTCAGTCAGGATCATGGGTGCCTGCACCTAGTGTGTACAGGTTGACTGGGGGAACTGAACCTGGAATCCTCCATAAGAATGCAGTACTGCTTGAGCTACATATTACTGCTATGCCACTGTGCTGGCCCCAATATCTAAGTTTGCAAGTGCCTTAGCACTAGTTCCTAGAGCCTCTTCTCTATGTTCCCTCTCTCCCTAATGAATTTCTCTAGTCTCATGACATTAAATATCATTTATATGTTTATTTATTTTGTATTCATAGCCTCAGCTCAAATTCTTCTTTAAATAATGTACTTATATGACTGACTACTCAGACATCTACTTGGAGATCTCAGAGGTATCTTATACTCAACCTGTTCAAAATAGAACCATTTATTAGTGCCTTCTTCTCTACCTCCCCCTGCCCAAGTCTTTTCCATGTCATCAAAAGGAGCAACCATCTTCCAAGTTATTGAAGCCAGAAACCAGTAGATTATTTTTTTATTCTACTACCTTTCTTACCTCCAACATGTAGGCAGCAAGTTTTATAGTTTATCCTAAAACAAAACAAAACTCGCACTTGTTCACTTTTTTTATTTTCACTGTCAATATCATACTCATCATCATTTCTTTCCCATACTACTGTAATGAACTCTTAACTAATCAACCAGTTTATACTCTCTCCTTCCCTCCAATCTATTCTCTACACATTAGCCAGAGTAACTGTGCAAAAAGGTTTTCCCTGTACTTTAAATGAAGTTCATACTCCTTTCTATGAGCTATAAAGCTCTATGTAATCCAGCCTTTGCCGACTTTTCCCATCTCCTCTCAAGCCATTTTCATATAATCTTACTAGTTATATTTGTTTCCTTTCAGGTCTGTGAACAATGCAAGCTGTTTTCTGTCTCAGGCCCTTAACATATGCTGGTTCTTCTGCCTGGAATTCACTTTCTTTCTCCTACTCCTGTTCACCAAGCTAATTTCTTAACAAAAAATCATCTCCACATACAAGTTCTCTTTCAGAGACCAGCAGGTGGCATGGATCTTAAGGCACTGGATTTCCACATGGCTGACTCCATGGCTTGAGTCCTGAACCTAGTGGCTTGAAAATTATGCTGGATGCATGTATACCATTCCCAAAATACTAAAAGGAGTATGGAAGAGAAGGGATTGCAGTATGGTCATCCCCCCTGGGGAGTTATTTCTCTCTCTCTCTCATTCCCTCATTCTTTTTCTCTGTCTGGAGAGTGCACACGCCTTATAGCAAAAAACTAAAAGCAAAACAAAACAAAACAAATCTTCCTTCACTGGCTTCAACTTTTAATTATACTCCCCTGTCATTCCCTACAACTCTTCTCTGTTTTCTTTGTACAAAACAAAACAAATCCTCCTTCACTGGCTACAACTTTTAATTATACTACACTGTCATTCCCTACAACTGTTCTCTGTTTTTTTTTTTTTTTTTTGTACAACTATCACAATTAAAAATTGTATACCTAATTGGCTACCTGCCTGCTCATCAGCTATGTCCCCTGCTATAGTTTCAATAATTGTTTCTCAAAGGTTCATGTTCTGAAAGTTTGGTCCCCACTGTAATGGTTTTGGAAGGTGGTGAGATTTTTAAGAGGTGGAGCCTAATAGGAGAGTACCTTTCTACGGCTAGGGCATAGGAGAGACAAACAAGAAAGAGGAAATTCTGTTTGGCCATGTTGTGAGGTTGCACTGTAGAATGGCCTGATGCTAGCTAGCCCCATGCCTTTGGACTTTCGAGCCATCAGAATTGTGAGCCAAATAAACTTCTGTTCTTTATACAGTAAGTCATCCAATATCAGACTTTTCTGTTCAACAACATAATAATAGACTAAGACAGAACCACATATAAATCTTTCCCTGACCACTACTTCTAAGTACACTAACCTGACATTCCCTATAACTGCTCTCCTATTTTTTTCCATATTCCTATCACGATTAAAAATTATATATTTATTGGTTATTCGCCTATTGATCATCTATGTGCCCTATTGTACTTTAAACTCTAAAAAGACATAACCAACATCTGTTTTATTCTATCTGGTATTACATAGTGCCTAGCAGTGTTTGACACATGGTAGTTACTCAGCAATATATATTGAATGAAATAGCAAGCATACAACAGTCCAACATATATTATTTAAGAAGGAGGTCACCCCCATCCGTTCTTCTTTTTTAAAAAATATATTTATTTAATTTATTTATTATTAATTTTTAAGTTTGCTATAGTACACGTGTGCCCACCAGAAAAAGAAAGAGAGAGAGGAGAGAGAGAGAAAGTGAGGAAGCAAGTCACTAGGTCCAGGACTCAAACTATGGTTAACCATGTGTAAGTCCAGCCCCCCAACCACGAAGCCACCTGCGGGCCCCGCCACCAATCCATTCGAAAAGACTCTCTCTCCCAAACCCATTCAACTTACAACATCCTGTGAAACCCCTCTTTGAGTCTATACTTTCATAAAGCACAGCTTGGCAAAATATAGACCATGCCAAAACTGAGCTTGCCACCTTTTTGTGCATGTCCAATCTAAGAGTAAATTTACATTTTTATGTGGTTAAAAAAAGAACAATATTTTATGATATTTAAAAACCACATAATATTCCATTTACTTCTTCATTAAAACACAACCACTCCAATTTGTTTATGAATTATCTATTGCTGATGTTATGCTACAACAGCTGAGTCGAATAGTTGAAACAAAGACTGTAGGGCCTATAAGGCCTAAATTATTTACTATTTGGCCTTTTACAGAAAAAGCATGTCAATCCTTGGGCTAACTATTCAAGGATGCTATTAAAATACATAAGTTTCCTGAGAAAAGTAGCAATGTGAGCCATTATTTTTCTGTCATCAACACTCAAACTTGGATTTGATCATTGGACCTGTTTTAGTCACCCAGGTGGAGCCTAAGAAAAGGGAAATTTTATAAGGTGAATAAAGTAAGGCAGGTCCAAAGCAAGTATCCCTGATATTTTGTGGTGAGAAGAGCTACATTTAAATTGTCCCAAACTTTGTTTTGTTTTTAAGTTTACTTTATTGAGAGAGAGTGAAAGAGACACCCTCCACAGGGTCTTATCACACCACTATCCCATTTTCCTAGCTCTCCAATCATCAGGACATTGAGTGTATATGCCCAGCTTGTTTTAGATCATCTGGAGATTTAATCACCCATGTGGCTTCTAGCACTACATATCAACATGCCACCACCTGTGCCAAAGCAGTTGGGCTAAGTTCTCCCAAACTTTAAAATCACAAATGGAGGCAGGACAAAGAACAGTGGTGATTATGAGATGAGGAGCCCAGTGAATGAACAGTGTAGGGGGAAGGGTCTGCCCATACTCCATAGGAAAGAAGAACAGCTTTCTGCCCACATCTCCTCCTTGTGGCTGACACTGAAAGGGCCTGAAGGCCACAGAGAGGGTAGCCCAGCAGAGACTAAGGTCCTGCCATGGAGTTTGGCAGGCTGCCCACTCATCGTGTCAACAGTGATGAGATTTAGGGGTGCTTAGCAAAACTTGGACTGGGGCACAATCAGCCCAAGAAGAGATGCTGAGTAGAGAGCTGTTCAGAGAAGCACTGAGCATCATGTGCCCCTGGAGGATGGAGAAAGAAAGAGCACTGAATGGCAGTGGCATTTCATTCCACTCTTTTGCTCGTTGCTCTCCTTCATATAAATCCTCCAGATATAAGTTTGTGATCACTAAGACCTTTAAATTGTCATTGCCTGAAAGTCCTCTGTGACTTCCTCAAACTCAAAGCTGGACAGTTGAGATTTCTGCTCTCTCTTAGCTTTTTTTCTTTTTTAATTCATATGTAATGATTGGACATATTTATGGAGATACAATATGATTTTTAGCACAAGAATACAATGTATAATGATGAAATCAGGATAATTAGTATAGCCGTTATCTCAATCATTTATCATTACTTGTGTTGGGAAATTTTAACATCCTATTTTTCAGTTACTTTGAAATATACAATAAGTTGTTACAGTGAGGGGATGCCAGGCCTTAGGGCCCTGAAAATTTAGGGGGAGAGCTGATTCATGTACTGGCTCAACTGAGTCTACCTTCCTCCCCAGCAACTACACAGCTTGCTCACACACAAACACAACTCCCATTCCCTCCCCTATGGCGCAAATTATTCTTATTCCTTAGTGTGAGTCACCACACAGTAAGAGCTACCACAGGCCAGATTTCTGCATCAGCAGCCCCAATATGCTGGTTGGTTTTTTTTCCCAAAGGGTGGGGAAACAGAAAGAAGGACAGAAGAGGGGGACTAGAACAAAGGGAGCAGACTGCAAACTGAAGAAATGGCTCTTGTCTTCTACTACCTACTGGCATGGAGGGGCTTTTGATGTGTTAGGCAATCTTTCACTTGCTGCTCAGTTTCATTCTCCTTGCTCTTTGTAGTCTATTCCCTTGCAGATTAGAGAGTTTATTTTCCACTATGATGTTAGAGTCTCAAGAGACCTCTGTCCAGAATCACCACAAAAATTATATAGGGCAGGAGCCCTGTGAACATTCTCATGGATCAAAATATGTGTTGTCTAATGCCACAAAGTTGAGGATACTAGAACAATAAACGTGACATTGAAGTCCAGGGCACTGTAGAAAATTCATGACAGTAATGAGACAGGCAGGATAGTTTTTATCTTAAGTATCTTGTGCTTCTTGTGGCTATGGTAAATGGAATTACTTTCTTCAGCTCTGTCTCTATCTGCTTGTTTTTTTTTATATAGAAATGCTATAGATTTTTGACTGGAGCAGGTAGCATCTCACTTCCTGACCCAAAATATATTAGAAAGCTGTGATGATCAAAACAGCATGGTATTGACACAAAAACAGACAATGAGGACCAATAGAACAGAGTAGAGACTCCAGAAATAAACCCCAAAACATACAGGAACTCATATTTGACAAAGGATACCAGTCAATCCATTCAGAAAAGGGAAACCTCTTTAGTAAATGGTGCTAAAAAAATTGGGTCTCCACCTGCAGAAAGATGAATCTAAACCCCTATCTGTCACTGCTAACAAAAATCAACTCGAAGTGGATCAAAGATCTAAACCTAAGATTGCAAACTATAAAACTACTGGTGGAAAATGCCGGGGCAACTCTGGGAGACATTGGGGTAGGCAAAGACTTCTTAAGCAAGACCCTCAAAGTAGAGGCAATAACCCCCAAAATAGGCAGGTGGTATTACATCAGATTAAGAAGTTTCTGCACAGCAAAGGAAAAAAGGACACCGTAATTAGTGTGAATTGACAACCTTTGGAATGAGAATTTTTGTTAACTGTGCCTCAGAAAAGGGACTGATAACCAAAACACACAGGGAACTCAAGCACCTTGCCTGGAAGAAAACAATTAACCCAATAACAAGATGGGAAAATGAGTTGAACAACTCTCTAAGGAAGACATATGAACAGCCAAAAAGCATGAAAAAATGCTCAACATCCCTCGTTGTAAGGGAGAGGTAGATCAAAACCTCAATGAGATACCACCTAACTCCAGACAGAATGGTGAAGGTTAAAATAACAAATAATGATAAGTGATGGAAAGGATGTGGTGAAAGGGGACACTCCTACACTGTTGGTGGGAATGTAAATTGGTCCAGCCACTGTGGAAAACGATATGGAGGTTCCTCAGAGACTTTCAAATAGAATTACCATATGATCTAGCAATTCCACTCCTGGGTATCTACTCAAAGGACAGGAGAGCACTCAGTCGGAAAAGCGCTTGCACATCTATTTTTTTTCTTTGTTTTTTTCTTTTTCTTTTCTTTTTTTTTCCACAGTCGTCTACATGGGAGTCCAGTGACATAACCATTATGCTAACTGCTGGTCCCACACATCTATTTTCATTGCAGCCTTATTCACAATTGCTAAGACATGGAACCAACCCAAATGTCCACAAACAGTTGAATGGATTGAAAAATTATGGCACATCTACTTCATGGAATACTATTCAGCCATAAAAAATAACAAAGCCCTGGAATTTGATAGAAAGTGGACGAATATGGAAGATTTGTTGCTGAGTGAAGCAAGTCAGGCTATGAAACAGAGACATTGTATGTTGCCACTTAACATGTATCGACCGTCCACACTCTATGGTAGAGACGGAAAGACTGGAGAACATAATGGCACATCTACTTCATGGAATACTATTCAGCCATAAAAAATAACAAAGCCCTGGAATTTGATAGAAAGTGGACGAATATGGAAGATTTGTTGCTGAGTGAAGCAAGTCAGGCTATGAAACAGAGACATTGTATGTTGCCACTTAACATGTATCGACCGTCCACACTCTATGGTAGAGACGGAAAGACTGGAGAACATAAAAGCATTAAAAATTGTAATAGACACTAGAGACAAAGTGGAAAGAGAGTGTGGGAGGGAAAAAGCATAGAAAACAAAATTGGGGGGTGGGAAATGGTGAGATAAGACACTTGTAGGACACAGATAAAAATTTTTATCTGTTGACAAGGATGTGTATGATAGTCTCAACTGGGCCGGACTGAGGTGTGTATCATGCTGGGTAAAGTCTATTCACAATCTAAATGATGTATAGCAATTTAATGTATGAATAATAATTTAAAAGTTAATGATAATAAAAAAAGACAGGCAGAATAAAAGAGCCCTTAACCCTGGATAATATTAATAAGTTATTATTAAAACACTATCTTGAGACACATACCTCTACACATATATACATATAGAATGTGTTTCATATAATCCCCACAACATCACAACAAGGTAGATAGTGTTATCAATGCCACATCACAGATGAGAAAATCAAGGGCTTCCAGGTAAGGAATTGCCCCAAAGTCTTTAGGCTACTAAAACACAAGGCCAGAATTCAAGACTAAAGAAGACTTATGAACTGGAGTCTATGCCCTTGACTACTATTAATACACTCAGGGAAAGTATTAGTGCTTAAATACGAGTGGTCATTATGACTCTAGATCTGAAAGATTCTCTTGATCAATTATTTCTTTTTTCTTTTCTTTCTTTATTTTAAGAGAAATTTTTGCTACAGGGCATGTGTGCTCACCAGAGAGACAAAGACAGAAAGCGAAAAATCACCCCTACCCCAGGGTGATGGCCACACCGCAGTTCCTCCTCCTCCATTCTCCTCTTGGGATTTTGGGCATGTATGCACATGCCCCTGGCATGAGTTTTAAGTCACCGAGTCTGGGACTTGAACTGTGGTTGACTACATGAGAGTCCAGAGACATAAACATTTAGTCATCTGCTGGTCCCAATCAATCATTTCTTTCCAGACATTCTGACATGTAACTCTCAGGACAAGGATTCAGAGAGAGAACAAAGCAAAATCAGAGATGTTGTGCGTTGCCGTCTGCCTTTTGCCCTCTCTCTTATATTTGTTCATGTGCTTAGCACTGGCAGAGTCTAGTCTGTCGAAAGTCTTGGAAGCTGATACTACAGCTTTCAAAAGCTCTTTGAGTAAAAGCTTGTGTGTTCTTTTCCATCTGTGCCATAGATTTGTTGCTCCCAGTCTCTTTGTCACCCACTGCTCTCTTTCATGTAACAGGGTTCTATGATGTCACTCATATACTTGAGGATAGTTTACAAATTTTGAGCTTAGGTGGGAGGCTTTTGGTAAGTCACGACGAAGGAGGAAGTGACTCATAAGTGGAAATTTTCAACTGGTCAGGATGTTCTGTCTCATGCATTTGACCACTGATAGAGTAAGGAAATAGTTTGCTATCATCCCCATCTTCAAAAACAGAAGTTGCTTGGGTTAGCTCTCATGCTTTCCACTGAAACAAAGTTCCCCCATTCATACCTTCTAGGATTTACTTGTGGATAACTTTGCAACTATATATGCCTAGAATCACACTGTAGATTTGGACTATTATGAAGGGCTGTTGCTTACTAGCACAACTCAGAAGCTGTATTAAATATTCAGTTACAGGAAAGCTCCTGGAACATAGCCAATCTACTTACAAAAAAACAATATTTATTGAAACACAACCTCTCAGTATGGAAAATAGATAACTGTCCCATATTCAAACAGCTGCATATAATGAAGCGGAACAATCACAAACTGAGTGAATAGAAAATTCTGTAAATATGTTAAGTTATAACTTCAAAACATAGACCACAATTGCTGGGCAAAATGACAATAGACAGAATATGAGCCATGCCGCGGTTAAGACTAGGACTACTCTAAGAAAGAGCATTGGGCACTAGCCCCTTAGGGCAGTGGTTAAGCATTGTACATAGGGAGCCAAATCCCACATGGATTGTGGTTCAAGTCCCAGGTCCAGCCACTTGAAAAACACACCAGGCATGCCCCAAATACTGATAGGATGGAGAAATAGTAGAAAAGGAATTGAAGTACGATCATGCCCCATTGGGTATGCTCTCTCCCTCTCTCTCTCATATACATATATGCATACAAAAGGATTGGACAGGACTAGGAAACAGGACTACAAACTAAAACTATAGATGAAAGGACAACTTTTATTTATGGATAGGATGATACTAATGATTATGGGCATGGAGTTACAAATATAATTACATATGAATATACATGCAACTCAAGACCAATCAGTCATTACCATAAAGAATATTAACAGTTAATATGTGGAATAATACAATTAAATTAAAATGCTGGGACCAGCAGATGGCGTAATGGTTACATAGCTGGACTCCCACATAGTCGACCGTGGTTTGAGTCCTGGACCCAGCGGCTTAAACTCACACCAGTGTGTGTGTGTGTGTGTGTGTGCCCAAGGTCCCAAGAGGAGAAAGGAGGAGAAGAGATTGCAGTGGCCATCCCCCCTGGGGGTGATTTCTCGCTTTCTATCTGTCTTTCCAGAAAGTGCACATTCCCTATAGCAAAAAACTTCTCCAAAAAAATTAAAATGCTTACTGACCACGAACTTCAGAACTATGTAACTTCATCATAGGAAAATAAAGACAGAAATGTTATAATCTAGCTACAATTTCCATTTTTTAAAATTTTTATTTATTTATTTATTTTTTTGGAGAGATTTTCGCTATAGGGCGCGTGCGCTCGTCAGACAGACAGAGAGAGACATAGAGACAGAAAGCGAAAAATCACCCCCTAGGGGGGATGGTCACGCTGCAATCCCTTCTCCTCCATTCTCCTCTCGGGACCTTGGGCACGTACGCACACGTGCCCAACGTGAGTTTTAAGCCACCGGGTCCAGGACACGAACCACAGTCGACTACGTGGGAGTCCAGCAACATAGCCATTACACTAACTGCTGGTTCCCAACAATTTTCATTTTTTTTCAAGAAAGACTTCTAAATCTCTCCAAAAAAAAAAGAAAAGAAAGACTTCTGACCATCTTTTAAGAGAAGGACAGGAGATAGGAAGAAAAGATGCCAGCTATGAATGTGAAGCAAGTTTCTTTTAAAATAATGATGGTAGGCTAAGTTGGAAAGTAGCACAGCAGTAAAAACACAATATTCTGCAAGGCAGGCCCACATGAGAAGGTTCTAGGTTTGCATCTGGAGACCTTCCTGCGTACCCCAGGCATACTCATGCCTGTGGTTCAGGGCTGGCTGAGGTTGGTGGTGGACTGCAGCATTAAGACCTCTGTCTTCCTGAAGAAATAAATAAATGAACTTTAAAATATATAAAATAAAATGAAGTTGGGTGCAGGGAGAAGTTAATGTTATTATATGATCTGCATCCTTCTAAAATTTTCAGTAAAATATTTTACAGGATTATTAAGCTAACAACCTCACCAGATGCCCTACCTCTCCAGTCTTGTGTACCAGAGGTTCTTAACCTGAGCTTGCAAGGGCTCTTGAGGTTATATAAATGCAAAAGTCTTGGTTTATGTATGTGTTTATACATATGAGCACATTTTTCCACAGATAATTGTTCCCTTTTTTAACACTAGCTGGGCAATTTTGATATTAGTTGGTATTTTCACCTTTAATCATGACATATTTCCCATAAGTAGAATTAAGATACACATTTCTAGCCAGAATAGTGTCCATGGGAAAAGATATAAACAAACATAGAAGACAGAGACTTAGCACTATCTGGAGTAATACTCAGATATCTCAGCTGATATCTGGATCCTATAGCTAAGTAAGAATAATTTGTCTCATTACCATGTGTGATATCATTCTATATCATATCTGATTGGGAGAAAAAGAAGATAAATTTATACCTAAAATCACTTACTATGTACCAGGCACTATCACCTTTAACTGATCTGTGGAAACCTTAGACGGTGCTTAATGTTGATTTCTTAAACTAGAGCTGCTTTGGGTCCAAGTTATTTCTCCTAACACCAGATCTGGTAAAGTTTATAAGACTTAATAACAATGCTCTAATGAATATTATGGCGACCCAGGATTTCTCATGAAGAGAAGATGGGGCAAATGTTTCAGGTCCTCCCTCCCTGAAAATATCAGAGCTTTATGCTACTTCAGAGATCAGACAGAGATGTTGGCCTCTAACTTCTAGAGGCTAACGATAAAAGATTTCACAAAGCATCACATACTCACAGGGTTGAGTCATATGGCCACACTCATACCCACATTTCTACCGCCCACACACAGACACACATACACAATGGAACAATGGGAGCCCTGAGGCTCTTCTTTCTCTTCTCTGCAATGAAAGTTGTGATTTGCCCAAAGCTATGGGGTCATTGGGAAAGTCATGACGCATTTTTACATAGAAAAATGCATCATGGTTTTTCTGACCACCGAATAGTTTTCTGTTTGTGCAATTTTCGGGAGTCTACTGCCTCAGTTGGCCACACAAGACTTCAGGCAAATGTAGAAAAGAACTACTGTCTTTCCATTCCTTAATATGAAAATAAAATGGTGGGGACTTTTGAGAAGATATTTTCCCCGTGGCCCTTTACCTCCAAATAATTACATTGATCTCTGAAGAGTTTTACAACACATGACAAATGACCCAAGAGGCAGGAGTTAACATTTCCTGGGCCAAATATATGACTGGTACACTTTGGAATTCTGGCCAGTTATGATTTGATTGCCATCATGATAAGAATACCCTGTTCACTGTACTATATTCTTTTAGGCACTACAGTTTCTCAGAATTACCACTAAATTCATGAAATCACCACGTATTCTTCCTTCGAAGCTTGAACAATCCAAGTACATTCCCTGCTAAGATAAACACCTTGAAGAAGCCAGTCAGATCTTTCTAGAAGCCTATTCTATCAGAAGTGGTCAATGCTCTTGGTTTTCTAATGGTAATAAATCCCAACCCCCTTCACTCCAGCGCTCATAGTTATGATCATTGCTCAGAGTAGCTGGTTGAAAAAACAATATACATATCATTTGACCAGGCCCTTGTTTTTAAAATTAGGTATTTGGACAAAAAAATAAATAAAACCCAAGTCTCTCATTTTTTTCTTAGAGGCTTTTGCTATAGGGCGCGTGTGGTCGCCAGAGAGACAGAGAGACAGACAGAGAGACAGAAAGCGAGAAATCACTGCCCAGGGAGGATGGCCAAGCTACAATCCCTTTTTCTCTCGGGATCCTGGGCACGCATGCACACGCGTCTGGCGTGAGTTTCAAGGCACCGGGTCCGGGACGCGAACCGTGGTCGACTACGTGGGAGTCCAGCAACATAGCCATTACGCTAACAGCTGGTCCCAAGTCTCTCATTTTTGAGAAGAGAAAATCAACTAGTTTTTCAGTCTCTACTTCTCTAGAGCTATATTTTCTGCAGAGATGTTGGGAAGTAGGACAGGGGTAGGATTTACATATGATACCTTGGGTGCTCTGAAGATTTCTTCAGCATCTCTGTGGGACTGGATTTAATGGTCAACTGGAGTGTTGCATTTCTTCCTAGTAGTTACCTAAAGGTTCCAATGGCTGGTAAAATAGAACTAATTTCCATCTGGATTTCATTCTTCAACTCAATACATACTCATTGTGTATCTTCTATGTACAAGTTTCATTGTCTGCTGAACATAGATTTGCGAACACATTTGCTCTCACCATTTTTGTTTTAAATAATCTTGCTTCTACTTGCTCTTTCTCACAAGCAGGCCAAAATAGATAAATGTGATGATTTCTAGTATGTGGAGGAAAAACCCATCTCAACTATTTACTCAGCATGTGAGTCAGAATATACAGTGAAACTTTCTCAAGCTTCATGGAAGAGGTGGTCCTGGGTCTGGTACACAGATTTGTACAGTAAGTGAAATAAGCATTTTTAGTCTGAAAATCCAGGATTTTCCAAACCCAGACATGTGGAAGTTTTGTTATCTATGGCTCTGATAACACTATATCTTTTACTTCTCAAATGAAAGGACAGTGGATTTTTCCTCAGATAATTGCATATGTGAATACTTGTGTTTATAATAATTCTTAAATATGAATCCAATATTGATGAGTGCTTACCAAAGACCCTGGAGACATTTTACCAGAAAACATCAACTTTAAGTTTCAGTTCACATCATTTACTTGGCTGGCAAGCAAAACTTACTGCTGAAAGCAAGGAGTCTGGGAATTCTGCACATGTCAGAGACCACTGTATCTTTTAAGTAGAAGAACCAAGCGGGATAGAAGGGTTCCCACTTGACCACATTCTAGTATTTTGCCAATACAAAAAATACAAAAACCTCTTTGTAAAACTAGGGGAAAGTTCAAATGACATCTGGGTAAGGTTCCTTTAGGAGTTCATTCTTTGGCCATGTTCTCTGTTTTCGTAAGCTCATTGTGCAATCCCGTAATGCTGGAGAGCTGCTTGCTGGAGAAATTTCATGGAGCCTTACTAAGCTTACATGTGTGGGAGTTTTACTTGGTGTACTCAGCCCAAGTTACAGGAAGGAACGATGCCTTTATTCAAAGAAATTCCATTAAAATGTAAGTTTATAAGGCCAGTAGATGTCATAGTAGTTACATCACTGGACTCCCACATGGTCAACCGCAGTTCAAGCCTTGTACCCAGTGGCCTCAAATTCACACTGGGTGCATGTGCATGCATGCCCAAGATCCCAGGAGAAGAATGGAGGAGAAGGGATTGTGGTGTGGCTATCCTCCTGGGGGAGTGATTTCTCACTTTGCCTCTCAGTGTTTATGTCTCTGTCTCTCCCTGGTGAGCACACTCACCCTAAGGCAAGGCAAAAATCTCTTAAAAAATGTAAACCTAGACTTAAGGTTCAGGGTGGCAAGGGGTGTGGGGGGAAATATGTCATCAAAATGTGAACTAGATACCCCTGCAGGGCATTCTGCATAGCCACTTTTATTCTCATAGCCCTGGAGAAGTAGAGGCTAAAGACTGGTTGGCTTTCCCTTCTCAGAAATGAGAGACTTAGGTTCCATATTTTTTTATAAAGTTGTCCAAATCGTGTGTGTGTGTGTGTCTGTGTGTGTGTATGTGTGTGAATCCTTAGTATGAGAACAGGGGAGCAGCTAGAAAGAGATGTCTTTCAAAGATTTACTCCTTGGGTATGTATGAAGCACTTCACTTTACTCTTTACTTTCTCTGCTCTCACTTACCACCATCCTCATCTGTAAGTGTAACCCAGACAATTGTGTGGTGAATAAAACCATGAGTCACCTTAGAGAGTAGTCCTTTAAGGGATCCTTAATGGAGTCTGCTGCTCAGACCAGTTAGGCCATTATCTTCAGAACCACAGTTGATTTAGAACACTGTTCTAGGCCTTTTGATTCATGTTTCTCACAGTAGCTCCCAGGACAATAATAATACACAGAACACAGAAGTTCAGGCCTGAAGGGCTGTCTTGACATAAAAATTTTCAAGGCATTGTTTGTTCATCTTCTTATTCACCATGATCCAAGGATCAATCTCCTCTCTTTGTCCAAAACAACTAACATCTGTGTCAGGATATTTATTCATTGGTATATCACCCTCAGTGAACTGCAGACCTTGCATGCCCCTCTTCTAAGAGTGTTTGTACAAATTGAATGTGGTAAATAAATATGGAAGGGAGCTTCAGTGCTCAAAGAAAGTGAAGGGCTTTCATGAAGGGGCCTCATAGAGCAAGGATAGGGAGAACTGAAAGGAAGTGGCGGGGGGCATATCTAAGCAGCCGGCCTTGAATTAGCTACTAATTTTAAGCATTTATGAGTACATGGATCTGTTATAGCTCATATGGCTAAAGCCTCCAGCTTCTTTGTTCTTCCCTTACCCTATCCACCCCCTCTGTCCCACCAACCCAACTAGTCTCTGCTGCTGGATGGGAACTCCCAGAGTGCAGGGTCAGGGAAGCCACCCCATTAGCTATACTCCTGGACAGTTTGGGTCACTGACCTTTCAGAAGGACTTATCTAACAGAGTAGGAGGGGTTGAAGGAAGAGCTAGAGAAGGGTATAGAAAGAGATTAAAAGCACAGGAGGGAGAGGGGCTGCCATATGGCATAGAGGAGGCATGATGAAAAGATTAGCTTCTCTTCTATCAGAAAGGTGTGTGTGGGGTAATGCATTAGAAACCTATAAAATCACAAAGTGCCTCATGGAGTGAACAATGAATTCCAAAATAGAAAAAGAAAGAAGAGGAAAATTACTTTGAGGTTTAAGAGGTGAGTTTAGCCCAAAAGAAGGGAAGTCTGATTTTACACAGTGGAGAGGAAATGTAGAGAATTCACTATCTTGAGAAACAGCATATACTGACAATAAAAGTCATGTGCCCAAAAAGGCACAGAAAAATTCACTATTTAAAAATCCATAGTGCGGGACCAGCAATTCCAGCAGTTGGCGCAATGGCTATTTCGCTGGACGGCCTCAGTTCAAGTCCCGGACCCAGAGGCTTAAACTCACACCGAGTGTGTATGCATGCGTGCCAAAGATCCCGAGAGGAGAATGGAGGAGAAGGGATTGTGGTGTGGCCAACTCCCCTGGTCGGGGGGCAGGGGGGCTGATTTGCACATGCGCCCTGTAGCAAAAACCTCTCCAAAAATTAACTAATTAATTAATTAAATAAAAATCCACAATGGATTATTAAAGGGAAGGAGGCTGACACCCAATAGGCCAACCCCAGGTCTCCCTTAATCCCTCCCATGGAGGCCTTGTGAAAGGTAGGCCCTTGAGCTGAAGAAGGGAGTTTATTCCACCTTTACCATTCTTAGATTTATTATCTGTTTGTATTCCCAATGTCCATGGTTTCTAGATCTTCTACCTAGAAAAGAATCACCCTCTGAAAATTATATTTTCTAGATGTCTTCTAAATATCTTCAAAATCAGGCTTAGAGTAGGTGGCACAGTCCATAGCACACTGGATACAGTGCTAGAAGCCACTTGACTGATTGTGGGTTCAGATACCTTAATTGCCTTGAAACACATCAAGTACACACGTGTGGGTGCCCAGATTCCTGAGAGGCTAGAGGACCAGGAAAAGGGGATTTCACGATGATAAGACTCTATTGAGGGTGCTCTTTCTCTTCCTTTTCTCTCTCTCTTTCACTTTTATGCATGCACACGTGCTCTCTATCATAAAAAATTTTCCAAATCAAAATTCTACAGTCTCTCATGTTGTAAATAACTTTGAACTGGGAGCCATAAACATCAGTTACACAAACATCCTAGACCAGGTTATAAACGTAATTAAACTGAGCCAAAATACGATTAGGTTCAAAGACCTAGGAAACCAAATGAAAGTGGAAACCTACAATACACTTCAGTTTGCTAAAGTGAAGGGAAGGATTGGGTGAGTTATCTGACTCTTTGGAAAACTCCACAGGCAAATTAGAGCAAGGCTGACTTAGAAGATGAGTTGCTTTCTACAATCACTTCTATGAGTCCCAGGGTGGTGAGTAGGAAACAGAAAGACAGAAGGGATCCATTCTCACTTTGTAACACACACACACACACACACAGAGAGAGAGAGAGAGAGAGAGAGAAATGCCTACTTTGTAGGTATGGTAAGAACAGAGACTCGGTGAGTAACTGATTACTTACAGGGAGCTGAATTCTACCTTGTCATGGGTAATTCCAGAAACATGTCAGCCAGTGAGCATCACCAAATACCACTCAAAATTCAGAATGGCCATATAGATGCAAGATTTGTGTGATGCCCTTTTAGGACTGACTGCAGTACCACCACTTTTAGATGTTCACAAGATTTTGAATATTTTCCTGGAGTTTGCTTTTAAAGTGGATAGGACATTTTTTAATCACTTGAAGTAGCTGCGAATAGACATTAAAAATGAATGGAGAGATTGGGATGATTTTAAAGAACTGGCAGGAAGCCTACTGAAAGTACAACTTTACTTTGCTCTTCAGATTCATTGCCAAAGGCATTGTCACTACCTTTGCCAGAGGCAAAACCAGTTAGTTTTCATAACTGAGGCCAAGCAAGTTGTTAGTAACAATGCTTGGACATTGTTGGTGGGAAAAATATAATTTATATTAAGAATTCCAGGAAGCCAAGAGATTTCTGGGTAACATATAAATTGCAGAAAAAAATTTAATCCTTTCAGACAATTCTTTCCTCTCCAGTGATGTAATAAGGCCAATAAGAATTGAAGTTTGTGTTTTCTTACTTGAACCTGCTTTAAATTGTCCATTTAAAGATCTAATACTTTATTTATAAGAAACACCATCTCTGAAGGCCTCAAGGAATGGCTTGGAGGAGGGAATCTCTGTCTTTGGATTAGAGCTATTAAGGAGCTGTCTCCTCGTGATCTAGGCACTTTCTTTCCCCGGGAGGATGAATGCCTCTTTGGGACTTCTTGAAACCAGATTTCTTTCCAGCACCTTGCATTACCAGGATCTCTTTGTGCAACAGAAAATGCACTTCTGTTAACTTCAAGTTGTCATGTCTGTTTCTGACATCATCTTTCAACTCATCAATAACATTGATCCTTAAATAAAAATAAAATATTATGTATACATGTTAGTTGTACAAAAACAGGTAAACATACATGATGTGCACACACACACACACACACACATATAAAAAGAGGAAAATTACAAGTTGTTATTCATTCTCTATTCCAAGATTATCACCATGTACCACATGGTGTTTGTTTAAATTTATGTATCCATTTCTTCCATAAATGAGAGAGAAAGAGAAGGAGTACTTCTAGTAGGGTCCTGATGCCATACTCCAACTCCAGCCTCAGCCAGCCCCAGATCCTGGAAACACACATGCTGGATGTACTCACGGAGGTCTCTGGAACCTTCTCATGTGGGTTAGCCTCAAGAAGCATTGCATTTTATCATGCTGCCACTCTCTGGCCCCCACAGTGGTTTATTTTTGTTTTTTAAATTTTGTCAAAAGGTGTGCGCACTCAACAGAGAAAGACACAGAGAGGGAGAGATAGAGAAAGCATCCCAATGGGATGTGCTCACATCCCCAGTATCTTCTCCTACATCTCTCCATTTTGTTAGGATTTGGGACATACGCTTGGTATGTATTTCAAGCAGCTGGGCTGAGATTCAAACCATGTAGGCAGCCATGTGGGATCTGGCTACATTAACCACTAGATCATAAGGCTATCACCCATCCCTGTTTTTTTTTTTTTAAACTACTATACGACCATGTGGCCCTCACAGTGGTTTTAAATTTTCTAAAATTACCAGCCATGCCCTTTCATGCTTCCTTCTCCCATAGGGTGACAAGCTTCCTACTGCCAATAGGCTCCACACATTGAGCTTTCCTCTGCACGCCCTCCTTACTTGTCTCCTTGAGACCCAGCTGCTGGGGCAGCTGAACCTGACGGACA
>NW_006203620.1:647134-652693 GCF_000334495.1 Tupaia belangeri chinensis
TGTGACCAAGATTTTCACCTCATGGAATTGGCCTACGGCTAGCCAGGCCGTTTCATAGGTATGTGCACTGCTCCCAAATTAACATCACAAGATGAGGGGCACTAAATCCTAAACATACTTTGCTGATTCTGTTCATAGATAAGTTAACCTTCATTGTAACCTTCAAGGAATTTATATACAAACCAGATCCCTATCTTGGTGACAGGAAATCTGCATTGATATTTAACTGATTTATGAATGCTTGGTTCTTATTGTATAAAACCTGATCTTGTGCTAGTGATGGGATGGATCTTTCTCCACATTCTCTGTCATCAGAGACGTTACTTCCCAATATAAGTAAACTCATGTCTTCTGTTGGCCCTCCTGGTGTATTCTTTGGAATCAGTAAACATTAAGGGCAGGCCCTTTCAGATTTGGGGCTCCCCTGGAGCACCATCTCAATCTAATTCATAATATTGTAGTACCTTCTGGCTATTATTGGGACATTAGGAAGTAATGATGCATTTTTGCATAGAAAAGTATAGAAAAATATGTCATGACTTTTTAGAAGGCCCCATAAAATAGGTCCATTCTGGTTCTTAAGCGTTAGTTCCATTTGTTTTGAAATGTTAATCTCCTATTTGATTCAAAGATTTCCTCTATCTCACTGCCTCCCTGTGGTCCTTGTCCCACCCGCTTTGTGGCACATACTCTTCTGGAGCTGGGGTCAGAAGGAGAAAAAAACAAAACAGTTCACTTCTTTTAATTGCCACTTCTCATCAAATATGTGGTTGGGCCTACTGCTGAGGTGCTCAGTTTTAAACAGTACCCCCAACCTGAACTCCGCACAGGCTGTCTCTAACATTGTTCAGCCAGTGGCCTCTGTTGTGATGCTGGTGCCTCTTTCACCCATGCAGTATGTGTTTTCAGGTGGAGTGGGGCTGGAAAACCTACAGCTCCCAATTGTCTCCAAGATCTTAGCTTCTATATCTCTCAGGAACCAAAAGTTTAAGGAGATTTTTGTTCCCTCTTCACTAGGCAGCCCTATAACCCTCTTTTCCTGAATTCCTGAATTTCCTCTGGTCCTCAAAGCTGGACTGGTGGCTAAGCAGATGTCTAATCCCTGCAGTTCTTTGAGGTCTCCCTCTAGTGGCCTGCGGGAGCCAGTTCATCCCAGCTTGCAAAACTCAGTAGTTAAATTTTCAAAAAAATCTGTTAGTCAGTTGACCTCACATTGGTAACTTGAATCTGGCCACAGTGGGAGTGTTTATACTATGGAGATTTCTCCAGTGGGCTATTAAACATATGACAGCACATCACCACTTCTCTTCCACCAAGGGGAGGTAAGGTGGGGAAGGAGCTCTCTTCACTATCTTTGTAGCTTTCCAAAGGCAACCTCTATTCTCCTTTCAATTAATTTCTTGGTGGATGTCTGGGGCAGAGGTGATTTGAGGGCCAGCTCCACTTAAATGGGATCTCAATTAAGTAGCCCTGAGGGAGAGGTAGCTGGCCCCAAATCTGGGGTTGTTAGATTGTTTGTAATGACTGTTCAACTATATGTACTTATCACTTTCATAGCAGTAACTACTGAAAAGAGATTTTTGTGGGCTTTAAATAATATAATCTAAATAAAACTGCTAGCATAGTACTTGAAGTATATAAATGTCACTATTTAAAGTTCCTATTTCTCGGTATGTACTTAAAAAATTTAAACTGCAAAACAGTTATAATATCAGCTATAGAAAAGTATGATCAGGAAAGTTGATTGCCTCTATAGTATATTCAAAATTGTATGATTCTTGGTCTTTCAGCTATTTTGGATTAATAAGGCTACCTCCTATCTTCTAGTCACATACAAAATTGAGGGTTTTACGATCACTTCTTTTATTCACTTTTATTCACTCTTTTATTCACTTCAATTTCTCCCATCCTTAGGAGTCAAAAAAACACATCTTCTCAGAAGTGAAATGAGCTACAGCACAGATAAATGTGATGACTGTGTTTTGTAGATCACATGAGACTTTAATATCTCAAACTTGATGGAGTTTTCTCCAGCTTTGCCAAAATGCAGATATGTCTATCTCCAGGGCCTAAGACACTAGCTGTCTCTGAAAGCTGAGCAACCAAAACCCTGGACTATTGGACTAAAGAAATGGAATCTGAATGAACAGCTTCTCCACATCTAGAAATGTATCTGTGGAGTGTTTTTTATTTTTCCCCCTAAGATTCCTCCCACCTGGGAGTTATAAATCCCTGTTTTATTTGTTTATTTTTTCCCTCCCATTTAATTGCAAACTAGACCATGTATTGAGACAGTTTAATTTTTTGTTGTTGTTGTTTTTTATTATATCACTATACATCTTTGCATGGTATTACATGGTTTATCCCAGCACGAATACAGTGAATATCAAGTCAAAGACATTATCATATACATTAACATCAACAGATAACTTTTTATTTTTTTCTGTTGAGTGTTTTATTATTTTTTCCCCTGATCTCCTCTCCCCCACTCTCTATTATCCACCCCCTGCTCACTGACTCTAGTATCCACAGTTGCTATTCATGTTTTTATACCTTCCAGTCTTTCAATTTCCTCTGTAGAGGGCAGATATTCAGTATATATTAAGTGGGGACATACACTGCCTGTCTTTCATATTCTAGCTTGCTTCTCTTAGCATTAAATCTTCCATATTTGTCCACTTTGTATCAAATGTCAGGTTTCATTTTTTCTGGCTGAGTAGTATTCCATAGAGTACCCACTGATCTGTTCTCAGACTAAGACATGGAATCAACTCAAATGTCCAAGGACAGTTTGATTTTGATTTAAAGACCTAGTCACACAATTGGGATAACCTTCCTTATTCTTATTCTCTAATCTAGTAGAAAATCTGTAGAATAAAGACAGTGTATAAGTGGTATGCTAGCCAATTAAAATTTGGACTCTGGAGTCAGGTGGTTCTGTGAGTCTCAATTCTACCACTTATTGTCACCCTAAGCAGGTGACTTAACCTCTATGCCTCAATTTTCTCATCTGGCAAATGAAGACAATAAAAATATCAAAAACTAAGAAAATGGCCAACTTAATCATAGGCACAAGTCTGGAGTTGAATATTATATCCCATAATTTAATCGGGAAAATTGAACCACAACAGAAGATAAAGCACATGAGACTGAATTGGTGAAATAGAATTTTATGACTTTTGACTAAAACACTGCTGATTTTCTCCTAGGCTTTGTTGTCTAGTTTTAAGGATTTGTGTCCGGTCGAAATGTCGATAGGTTCATGTACCTACCATTTTAATTCAATCCTAACCTGTTTCCTGGTTTTCAGTTTTAAGCAAAGTTCCTTAGCATTTCTTTGATTTAAGTTAAAACTGCTTTTCTTGAAATTATCAAGTGAACTTGCTATTGAAAGTAGTTAGATTATTTAAAAAATTGTGTGATCAATACAATGTGGGGGGGAAAGGAATGGAAGACAACTGTAGACACCAGAGATAGTGTGAGAAGAGGGTGGGAAAGTGACAATGCTTAAGGAATGAATGTAAATTAAGTTAAAAATTTTTTTCAGAAAAAAAAACTAAAACTGTTTTCCTTAAAATTTAAAAAAAAATGCATTAAAATACCTATTTGATGACTGTAGTAAGCTATATAGCCCCAGCTAGGTGTTACTTTATAGTATGTTCATTCTACTCACTGAGATTTATGCCTAAAGTCGGACTTGTGTTCATGGATATGTATATATCAGTTATGCTTGCTATTGAAAATATTTATATTAATTAAGATCTTTAGTGAATCAATAAAATGTGTGTGGGGGAAGAGGGCATAGAAAGCAATCATAGATACCAGAGGCAGCGTGGAAAGAGGGTGGGAGATGGCAGAGGGTGAGAGATACAGAATCAAGGATGAGAAAAAAAGCAAAATATACAGGAAACAAGAAATGGAAAATTATTGGGGAACAGTAGGTAGAGTGTTGGTTAAGGTGCTGGACACCCCCACATGGCTGACCACGGTTCAAGTCCTGGACCTGGTGGCTTGCTTCTCTCTCTCTCTCTCTCTCTCTCCCTCCTTCCCTCTGGTAAAATAAAAAAAAAAAACATAAATGAACAAATAAATAAAAAATAAAATAAAATAATTTTTTAAAAAATGGAAAATTATTTGTTGATGATAACATGTATGTTGACGTGCTTGATTGAGCCAATACACAGTGTATTCTGGATGGAAAATCTCATTTTCTATGCTGTAATGATGTACAGTGAATGAATGTAAATAAATAAATTTGAATTTAAAAAAATATTGTGAGAATTAAATGAGATACAGCATGTAAATTGCTTTGCACAATGACTGGAACATAGTAAGCACTGGAAAATTGATAAGCAGTTATCCTTATTTCCCTTGTCTCTCTCGGAAGTGAAATAATTCCTGTCCTTTGGAGATATGGGAATCAAAAGGAACCCAGCCAAGCCTAAAGTCTCTTATTTATCATACAAACTGTAAAAACAAAAACTCATGGAAGTCCCTAATGATCAAAAGTAATGCTTCCTTCAACCTGGCGAAAGGAAAACTGCTTGCTAAATTCATCCTATGGTTTCTCACTGTAACTCGGGTGCCCACTAGTGGCAAAGTATATGAACTTTTCCCAAGTTTCTCAGTGCATTTTGAAAATACAGTTCAAGATGTGAGCTCTAAATTCGAAGAGGGAGATACTGGGTCGTTGGAAAAGTCATAGCATATTTTTCTACAGAAAAGTGCAACATGACTTCTCAGAGGATTTAATAGTTATTTTTTTTTCCAATTTATTTATTTGCATTCATTCACTGTACATCATTACAGCATACAAAATGAGATTTTCCATCCAGAGTACACTGTATATTGTCTCAATCAAGCACATCAACAAACATGTTATTCTTAGCAAATGATCTTCCATTTCTTGTTTTCTGTATGTTTTGCTTTTTTCCCCCCATCCTTGGTTCCCTATCTCTTACCCTCTGCCACCTCCTGTTCTCCTCCCACACTGTTCAGAGGATTTAATAGTTCTTTAAACGGCAATTGTAGTGTTTATTTTCTAAACCTGACTCAAACCAAGGTGCCACATATTTTAGGTGCATTTGTCCTTAAAACTTTGGCCAACAAGTACAGGCGTGCACATGCGTTTGCACACAAACAAACACACGCATAGTTTCCTGGTCAATTTGATGTCAAACCCGTGGGGGAAAAAAAAGGTTCCTGCTTTAGATTGGGATTCTCAGACAGAGATGAAAATACAGGGTAACCTAATAAACAACTGACAAGGCACCAGTAGTTACAACTTCAGAGAACATGTGGCTAGGTAAATAAGAATAATGAAATGACTGCAAAACTCAGATTATAGATTGGCAATGGTAGCTCATGGATGACTTTGATGTAGAAAATAACATTGATAGCCTGCACATATGGACGTCTGGTGAATATTATTTGAAGGTGTATTAATTATTCAGCAAATTATTTCCATATTTTATTTTAAGATGAAGCCAATTTGATAGAATTTTTTTAAAAGAATTATTTTCTTTGACTTTATTTATTTATTTATTTATTTATTTATTT
>NW_006203620.1:652752-655574 GCF_000334495.1 Tupaia belangeri chinensis
AGTGAGAAAGCAAGCCACCAGGTCCAGGACTTGAATCGTGGTCAGCCATGTGGGAGTCCAGCACTCTTAACCACCACACCACCTGCCGGCCACAGATTGGCTTTTTTCTTTATGATCACAGTGTGTGTGTGCTCACCTGGAGAGAGACAGAGAGAGAGTGAGACAGCACCCAGATAGTGCATGGTCACTCCAAAATCCCTTTTCTTCCATCTTTCCTTCCTGTCAGGATTTTGGACATGCACGCACATGCACCCAGTGTGGTTTTCAAGCCACAAGGTCTGAGACTTGAACTGCATGGTCAGCTATGTGTGGATCCAGCTGCTTTCAGCACCAAGCCATGAGCTAGCCCGTGGATTGGTGCTTTATCTTTTTCTCTCTTTTCTTATTTTTCTTCTTTCTTTCTTCTTCTTTTTTTTTTTTCTAGAGGGCATGTGCATTCACTGGAGAGAGAGAAAGCACTCCTCCCCAAAGAATGGTCATGCCACAATCTCTTTTCCTTTCTATTTCTCTTCTTTAGACATTTTGGTTTGGGGCACACACACGCACATGCACAGCATGTTTCTCAAACTGTCAGATCTGGGACTTGAACCCTACAGTTGACCATATGGGATTCAGCCACCTTAACCACAATGCATGGTCAAGCCCCAATTTGTTCTTTCTATTTGAATGCTTGAGAAAGATTTCAAGAAGAACAAGACAGCTACCTTTTTAAAAGAAATAAATATTTAATTTTATTTAGATTTTTTTTTAATTTGACCAGAGAGAGACAGAGAGAAAGATAGGGAAGGTGAGAAAGCAAACAGCCAGATCCAAGACTCAAACTATGGTTGGCCATGTGGGAGTCCAGTGCCTCAACCATCACGCCACCTGCTGGCCCGAACAGCTACATTTTCAATTAAAAGATCATCACAAAACCTTCTATAATAATTTGGATCACCATGGAATATCCAGTCTGAGGGAAAAGGAAAGGACATTTTCTATTCCAGTGGGTTAAGTAGTTTCTGGTGTAAAAGTTCAATTAAGTATTTATTCAATCAAAATGAATGATTAATCTTTTTTTTGAGAGGTTTTCGCTATAGGGCACGTGTGCTCACCAGACAGACAGAGAGAGACAGAGAGACAGAAAGTGAGCAATCATCCCCCAGGGGGGATGGTCACGCCGCAATCCCTTCTCCTCCATTCTCCTCTTGGGATCTTGGACACACACGCACATGTGCCCAGCATGAGTTCTAAGCCACTGGGTCCAGGACGCGAACCGTGATCGACTACGTGTGAGTCCAGCGACATAGCCATTACGCTAATTGCTGGTTCCCTGAATGATTAATCTTTTTGTTGCTTGGTGCCTTCTTCCTACTGCTTTACATATTTCTTCCTATTTTTTTTAAGTTTTAGGTTCATGTCTTTCGTGAGAGTGGGAGTCGTTGAGAGAAAGAAAGAAAGACAAGCACCTTCAACAAAATCTCATGCCATGATCCCTCCCCCAGGCTCTGCAGACTGCTAGGATGACAGGCTTGTATACCAGGTGTGTATAGGTCATCCAGGGAATGGAACATATAATCTTCTATATAGATCCAGCATCGCTAAAGCAACACAATACTGCTGTGCCACCTAGCCAGTCCTTCTTTCTTTTAATATTTTCCTTCTTTGTGTCTCATACTGTATTGGTTGCCATCCTTTTTCCCTGCAATTTTTTCAGATCAATTCAGCTTTATTTCACAGGGCTAGGAGTCAGTCTTCAAGTTTCCTAAGATACCATCCCCATACAACTGTTCATTTAATGTCATCATTAAGTAGCGAGCATATTCCAGAAAATGTGACTAAATAACCAAAGTTGTCACGGTTTCAGAGTTCTAGGGAGATAGTTGTCTTTCTTGGCTTGACTATGAAATATACCCTCTAACATGTCTGAGTTTGCTTTCTCTTCATCTGTTAGCCAGCACAGCCTATGCCGTACTCACTATGCCTGCCACATTGCCTAAGACCTCAGTAATCATGATCTTGCCTGTATTTCTGAATATTTGGCAAGTGAATATAATAACCTCTTGTACCCAGTAAATACTGTCCTGTACCTATTCAGTGCAGAACACAGAATGCACTGGAGAATTTTAATGGGACACAGAAAAAAAGGTTTTAGAAGCAGGGAATCATCTGAGAAAATTTTCAATTAATCAGCTGAGTAACTTTTGTTATGGCAAATTTAGCAATTGATTTTCCTGTTTAAGATATGAGTTTCCCAAAGATCTATCAAAATGTTACTACTTTACCTATCCTGCATGAGAATGATGACAAACACAATTTTTAAAAAGAAAAACAATGGGCCACCCGGTGGCATGGTAGCTAAGGTGCTGATTCCCACATGGTGGACCATGGTTTGGACCCAGCAGCTTGAAAATTCATGGTGGGCACATGTGTTTTTATGCCCAAAATCCCAGGAGGAGGAGAATGGAGGAGAAGGGATTGCAGCATGGCCATCCCCCCAAGGGTAATGGGTAATTTCTTATTTTCCGTCTCTCTGTCTCTCTCCCACATGCATGTGCCCTATGACAAAAAACAACACATTGGTCAGCCATGTGGGAATCTAGTGCCTCAATTACCATACCATCTGCTGGTCCCAGTATATTTACTTTTTAAAATGTATTTCTTGGGCCAGTCCATGGTGTGATGCTTAAGGCTGCTGGATTCCATATGGCCAACCATATAGTTTTTTGTTTTGTTTTGTTTTTTGGGAGGTTTTTGCTATAGGGCATGTGCACTCGCCAGCCAGACAGAGAGAGACAGAGAGACAGAAAGAGAGAAATCACCCCCCCCAGGGGGGATGGCCA
>NW_006203620.1:655779-674077 GCF_000334495.1 Tupaia belangeri chinensis
CAGCCATTACGCTAACTGCTGGTCCCCCAACCATGTAGTTTGAATCCTTGGTCCAGTGACTTTTGAAACATGCCAGGTACATGTACATGCATGCCCAAGATTTCCAAGAGAGAGAGAGATGGAGGAGGAAATACTGTGGTGTGATCATTCCCCATGGGGAGTGCTTTCTCATTCTCTCTCTCTCTCTCCCTCTTTCTCACCTCAATGAGTATACACACACCTTCTGACAAAACTAATAATAATAATAATTTATTTTATGGGAGAGAGAGACAGAGCATCCCAACAGGGTTTTAACACTGTAATTCACCGATAGCTTCAGCCTTCCCCCGATTCTGGGCACGTACACACAGAGATCTCCAGCATGAACCTGGTACCTTCTCATGTGGGTCAGCCTTGCACAGTCTTACGTTTTACCACTGCACCAGTATCTGGCCCCCTGTGCTTTTTAAATGGGTATTTTTTCCCAGAGTCTTTTTTGTTGGCCACTTATAGATACAACATTAACAGTTTCCACCAGAAATTCTGTTTTTCCTTCTGCTGCCCCTTCCCATGTGTCTCTCAGCTCTTCAGACCCGGCTCATACACAGGAACACAGACCTTGGTCTCCAGCGCTCCCAGAGCAAAGTGGCCCTGATGGGTGCAGAGTCATCAATGCTATTAATGCTAACTGGGTTCCAAGTCCAACCCACAAGAGTTTACTTAACCTTTAATCCTATTGAAATGCTAAATCTTGGCTAAAGGAAGTAGCAGAACATGGTTTTTATAAAAGCCAATAATTAAACAAAGCAGAAAGAAAGCTGGATTATTATTTTTAATTTTTTTCTCAAATATTAATGCTTGAAGCAAAGCAAATTAAATTACAAGAGGATAAGAAAATAGACTTGCTTCCCAAGAAATTTTCTAGTCCTACTAGTAGGAATAATTACAAAAAGAGCAATTATTTCCCCCAGGCCAGAGTTACCTAAGGTGCTGGTTAACAATTCAGATTTTTAAGGCATACCCTGGAACTACTAGATCAGTGGGGTAATCCTAGAAATCTGTGTTTTAACAAGTCTCACCTTACCAAGCAAATCCAGTGTTCACTAAAATATAAGAAAGATTATTTTTCAGGTAAGTATTTATGTAAGTCAGCTCGTCTGAAGTCTGGCTGTGCATCAGACTCATCTTGAAAGTTTATTCAACCCTGAGTTCCATTCTGGACTCATTGAATCGAAGTTTCTGAAGATAAGCTAAGGAACCTGTAATTTTAAGGCTGCCTAGTTAGTTCTGAAGATATCCCCTAATGTCAAGCCAGCCTTTGTCAGTAAATCATTATTGGCTTGTGCCATCCACCTTAGCTATTCTAATAGACTCAGCTGAAAAACAGTGCTTATAATAATTACTTCAGATCTTATCAATTCTAGAGACAGCCACCCACACCTCAGGTCACATGTACTAGGAGATAGAACAAAAGCCTGGGTTTGTTGAGAAAAAGCCTTTGGGCTACAAGTGACAAAATTCAGTGACAGGGTGGGAGGGAAAAAAGCATAGAATATCCTTCATATCTCTCAGTCCTGGAGGCACCCACAATTGAGATCACATGGACTGTGGGAGAAAACAAGGACCCCATCATAAACAGTATCTAGAAATCAATGTCCTCAAGCATGGCCTGACAAGGCATGCGTGCCAAGAAGTTGACCTGTTTAGTAGCCAGCATTTTGTTCTTTCAACTATATCTCAGTGACCAGGCTGACAAGATGTGTGTAGCAATAAGAAACATCATTTCTGGAGTCTTGTTTCAGTCAAGTTCTATGTTAAAGACTTTATGGGTATAGATCAATTTAATACTCACATAAACCCTGTGACTGAAATATACCTATAGTCTTCATTTTATACATGAGGAAGCTAAAGCTCAGAGAGATTGAGTGGTTTGTCCCTTATTACAAAAGTTGCAGAGTTTTAACTCAAACCCATGCGTGTCTGATTCCAGGGACTGAAAGTCAAGAAATTCTTTGTATTTATGAGATGGTACCACTTGCCCCCTTGGAGGTCTTCTAATGTTGTCATTATGGAACCTAGCACTGGGGACAGCAGGGACTGTTTCATTTATCCTTGCTTAAGGACTTTCTCAGGGCAGGTGTCAAGTTGACCTCAGCTGGTTACCAGCCCTCCCTGTTCACTCTGAAGATCCTTCAGATAGGAAAATCCTATTTTTATAAATCCTGGTTCTTGGGATGATTATGGGGACAGGATGAAAGGCTGCAGGTTAATCCCTAAATTCTCCTAGGGAGAGTCAAGTGTTCCTATCACCCAATCTGCTCCCTTGGATATTGACGTTCTTGAGACCCCCAATCTGGCAGCTGGCTGTGGAAGAACTAGGAAATAATGGTCTTATGTTTCTTACCTCTGTTCACAGTTTGTTCCTGGGACAAGCTGAAACTCAAAATTAACTCCAAAAGCAAATTGAGGACTTTGACTGCATGAGCCATAAAGGGCAGAAAGCAGAAGTTTACTCAACAGTGTCAGTGGGCAAAGTAACTCACCTGTCTCGGGAAGAGAACCTGATTGTGGTGTTCTTCTCTTGGGTGTCCTTATGCATGACTGGAAGAAGAGTCACTCCACTGGGCTTGAGGATCTTACCATGGCCCTGGCTTGGCCCACGGGGCTTCTCTGCTGGTCAC
The DNA here is from genome assembly GCF_000334495.1 of Tupaia belangeri chinensis. Lineage (NCBI taxonomy): Eukaryota > Metazoa > Chordata > Mammalia > Scandentia > Tupaiidae > Tupaia > Tupaia belangeri. The sequence continues at coordinate 658,440 of NW_006203620.1, forward strand.
AAAAACTAGTACTGGGCTCCCTACCTGCAAGAGCCCTCCTCTGCTGATCTAACCCTCAAGGACCCATTGAAAAATTGCCTCTGCAAACCAGAGGAATCAAGGGCTGTAAGAAAAAATTTCAGAAGGCTTTAAGATCTAGTACTTGAAGAGCAAAGGTCTCTTAGATAGCACATTTCCCATGGTCTGGAAGCTAAAGACATTGAAGATGATTTTATCAGGAACTAGAAGAGGTCTCTCATACTTTGTGACTCATTGGATTACATTTGTCCTGACCTGGGGTTATCTGAGACTGCAGCTACCCATAACCATCCTCTTCCTAACTCAGAAGTTAAAATAGAATTAAGCCAATGGCACAGTTGTGGTGGCATGTCCTGCTAAGATGCTGTGTTCTGAAGACTGGGATCATGGGGGGGGGCCTGGTTTCAATTCCTGGCCCAACCTAAAGGCTATGTGAGGTGGCATGAGCCTGTGAAAAGGCTGCAGCAGGAGGATGGCAAAGTTGAGGCGGGCCTGGGCAACATAGTAAAACCCTGTCTAAAGGAGAACTGGGAATGATGGTACATGCCTGTAGTCCCAGTCGGGAGTCTAAGGCAGGAGAATCATGGCAGCAAGATTCTGTCTTAAGGGGAAAAATAAATGAATTTAAGTCCTCTGGGTTGGAAAGACTGGTTGACTTTATCATAAAAGCCCATGTACAGCAGAAGTTTTCTAGACTAGTGTTAACTGGGATCTGTCCTGTCACTGTGAGGAAGTCCTAAGCAACTGGCTTTGGGAATCCAGGGACTTAACAAATTACTAGTCAATCAGGTCCATCCTGGATAAAGTGTTCTGAAAATAGGGGGCCAGCCTGTGGTGTGGTGCTTAAGACTGCTGGATACCACATGACCGACCACACAGTTTAAGCCCAAGATGGAAACTTGAAAAACACTGGGCAAGTGTGAGCACATGCCCAAAATCTCAAGAGGAGGGAGAAATGAAGAAAGAATTGCAGCATGACCATTCCTCATGGCCGTCTCTCTCTCTCTCTTTCTCTCTCTCTCTGGCAAGTGCACATGCCCTCTGGCAAGTTGTAAAAGAAAATTGGTTTAGGTTAAGGGTTGCAGGTCAGGGTCAAGCTGGGGCTAAGGTTTAGTTTTCCTAGAGGCTCCATGCGGACATGTGGGGCCCTCAGAGAGGACATAGCTCACTTTCTGATGGCTATCTCAGCAACAGAAAAGGCTAAGATTGAGCTTCTTAAGCCTGGGAGCTAAACCTTAGAAGCTGCTCCTGGGTGCTCTCACATTCCTTACATTTGATGCCCAGTTTTTCAAAGCATGAAGGGAGGCAGAAATGCCTCAGGGACGTTTCTGAGAAAACAGTCTAGGTTTGTGTTGGAAGAAGAGACTGTGGGAATTTGGGGAACAATTGAATCCCTGGAGTATAGCAGCTGCTACTCCCAGGAGCAGTATTTCCAAGTATTCCCAGAATTTCTGAATTGTCCTCAGATGGCTCCTAGAGAGAGGGCTTCAGATAAGCCCACGACTCCTACAGAGAAGGAAAGAGGTGGCTGAAAGGAGGCCTGAGGCAGCTGGAGCCTGTGTTCAGCCCTAGGTAGCACTGCCCTGGTGTTCATTCACAGACCAGGGTTTGTCTGAAAGCAAAATATAACTGACATTAAAATGAGACAAGGTGTGTGTGTGTGTACACTCTCTTAGTTTCTATGTCTCAAACTCAAGTGATGACAAGGGTGATTTGTTTTCATGACAAATCTAAGTTAAAGCAACACTTGGCAGTACAGGTAAGAGCCATTTCCCACCATTCTAGATAAATGCCACCTGTACTCAGAGTGTGACTAAAACCTCATGCCTAACTTGTTGCTATAGATTTATCGGATTATGGGATTTGGGTCTGGGAGCTGCTAGATCTAATTAAAGCTTTAAGGCTCCTAGGAGACTGGCCATGGTGTGCACAGATTGGATGTGGAGCACGCTGTAGTGAACCTACCCCTGGCTCCACAGCACTGAAGACTCAGTTGCTCGGACTGAGTGCTCCATGGTCACTGTAGAGTTGTGGTATCTGTCCTTCCTGCCCCAGACCCCAGGCATTAATTTATGGGGTTTCACTAGAAGACACTGCCCTTGTTAAAAAAAAAAAATCCTCAAGAGCTGAAGGGACTGTCCTGTCCTTGCCTCATGGTCTCCATGTAAACAGGAGGTCTATATAGAGAGCTCCTACTTTCCTTCCTCCTTTGCTCCATCTTTCTCTCTCTCTTTTCTCTCCCTCTCTCCTTTCTTGTCTGCTTTCCTCCTCTTTTGCTGGCCACTGGTCTGAGCAAAGACCTGGAAAAAGGAACATAATCCTGAGGGAAAGGGATGAGGTTTCTTGGAAGGGTAGAAGGGTGTCTTCTCACCACTTTGCTCATGAACTGCTGGGGTTTGCCTGTCTCTGTCCCAAGCCTTTGCTCTTCTGAGGTGGGGAGTAAAATGGTAAAAGAGAAACTCTACCCACTTCCATGAAGCCAACTAATACTATTGGGCCTTGAGGACTCCCCAGCCCCAAGATCTCACCTGGGTTCTAAGCCAAGATCCTCAGTTTCCTGCTAGGCATGTCCACTCAGAAGACCTTCTGGCATCCAAATCTAACAAGTAGAGACTGAATGTGTCACCTGTCTGTCTCACTCCCTTTTCCACTCATAATTTTGTCTTCCTGCTTTAGTTAATAGTATCACCAGGGCTCCAGGCTGACAATTTTCATTTTTATTTATTTATAATCATTCACTGTACATCAATACAGAATACAAAATGAGATATTCCATCCAGAATACATTGCATATTGGCTCAATCAAGGATATTACCATATGTGTTATTATCAACACATAATTTTGTATTTCTTGTTTCTTAAATATTTTGCTTTCCCCCTTGATTCTTTACCTCTCACCCTCTGCCAATTCCCCCCCCCCCAGTTCTTCCACACTGTCTCTGGTATGTACACTTGTTTTCAATGCCTTTTGTCACCCACATTTTATTGATTCACTAAAGATCCTAATTAATTTTAAAACTTTCAATAGCAAACATAGCTGATATAGACATATCTATGAATGCATGTCTGACATTAGGTGTAAATCTCAGTGAGTAAAGTGAGCATACTATAGAGTAGCACCTAGCTGGAGCTATATAGCTTACTGCAGTCATTAAATAGGTATTAACAGGTATTTTTAATGCATTTTTTTAGTTTCAAGAAAAACAGTTTTAATAGATCAAAATAAAAAAAATGCTAAGAGAAATTTGCTTAAGACTTAAAGCCAGGAAAAGGGTTAGGGTTCAGTTCAAATAGTAGGTAGATGAACCTATCAGCAGTTTAAGAGAAGACAAAAATCCTTGTCTTCTATTGAAATCAAAGCATTGAAGAAAATCGTTAATGTTTAGTCTAAAGTAAAAACATCTTATTTCACTAGTTCAGACTCACATAATTAATCTATCTTCTATTGAATTTGCATTGTTATTGTGCTCTGATATTTCCATTTAAACTCTGGAAATTAACATTCACCTCCAGACTTATCCCTACTATTAGGCTGACCATTCTCTTGGTTGTTTTCTGTGTGTCCAACTTTAGTTTTCCTGGTATAGCATTCCCTTCAGCACTTCTTGGAGAGCAGGTCTGATGTTGGTAAATTCTTTCAGGTTTTATTTATCTGAAAATGTTTTTGTCTTTTTTTCTCATATGAAAGATAATCTTTTTTTGATTTTTTGAGAGGGTTTCGCTATAGGGCGCATGCACTCGCCAGAAAGACAGAGAGAGACAGAGAGACAGAAAGTGAGAAATCCCCCCCCCCGGGGGGGGGGAATGGCCAAGCTACAATCCCTTCTCCTCCATTCTCCTCTCAGGATCTTGGGCACACACACACACACGCACCTGGCCTGAGTTTAAGCCACCGGTCCTGGAACTTGAACCACAGTCACCTACATGGGAATCCACAGACACAGCCATCACGCCAACTGCTGGTACACCCATATGAAAGATAATCTTGCTGGGTATAGCATTCTTGGTTGAAATTATTTTTCACTTAACACTTTGAATATATTTTCCCATTCTTTCCTCCTTTGTGTTGTTTCCGATGAGAGGTTTGACATTAGCCTGATGGGATATCCTTTAAAAGTAACTTGACATTTCTCTTTTGCTAAATGTAGTATCTTATCTCTGTGGTTTTGGTCAATCTCTTTATGATGTGCCTTGGAGAAGATCTTCTTGGGTTGATTCTATGTGGGATCCTTTGTATTTCATGGGTCTGGATATTTGAGTGCCTCTCTAGGTTTGGAAAGTTTTCTTCCAGGGTTTCATGGAATAGATTATCAATGTCCTTACTAGTTTCTTCACCTTCTGGGATACTGATGATCCAGATGTTTGGGTGTTTGATGATATTTAGTATTACTCGTATGCTATTCTCATTTTGGGGGGTTATTTTCTCAGTCTTTTTGGTGAATTTTTCTATGCCCGAGGTTCTATGTTCTACATCTGGGATTTGATCTTCTGCATGATCTAATCTGCTTTTGATATTTTCTACAAAAGTTTTGATTTCTTGTATTACAGCCTTCATATCTAACAATTCTGTTTGTTTCTTTTTTATGTGTATTTCCTCCTTCAGATCATGCAAGAATTTCCTCATATCCTGGAACTTGGTGTCTTTTTTCTCATGCATCTTCTGGAGTTTGTCGTCTCTCTTCTCTTGCATCTCTGTTAGATTTGTCACTGTGAATATTTTAAATTCTTTATCTGACATTTCCATGACTTTCTTTTGTATTCTCTGTGGAAGAAGAGGAGTTATTCTTTTCCTTTAGAAGAGAGATAGTTTCTTTGTTTCTCATCTTTCTTGTGCTTCTGTAGTGGTTTCTGGTCATTTGATGGATTATACTTTTTTGTCTAGTTTTTGGAGTTAAATCTGAGTATTCAGTGAAATGCAGGAGAAGGTGACCTGCAGTCTGTAAACAGTACCATTTTTCCCCCTTTACACAACTGATTCAATGAAAATGGAGGATTAAACTGACCCTGAAAGTATTTAGATATTTCTCTACCAAGCACCTAGACCTGTCTAAAAAAATCAGTGTGTGGAGACTGAGCAGAAAAGTGAAAAAGGTAAAAAAGAAAAGAAAAAGGAATAGAAAAAAAAAGAAGAGAAAAAAAAGACAAAAACAATAAAAAAAGTAAACAAAATTTTGTCTTGTCAAAAAATGAAAACCGTGAGGCCTGCTAGCACACCACTCAAATAGGGTCACTCAGAACTCAAATATAGATGGCTGCGGATTGGCTTATCCTATGGGGTCAGTGAGAAAGGTAAGAATTAGCAAGACAAAAGAGCAGCAGAGTGCTAAGAAATTTTTTAAAAATTTAAAGAATTATTTTATTTAACTTTATGTATTTATTAATTATTTTAATTTGATCAAAATAGGACAGAAAGAGAGAGAGAGAGAAAGGGAAATTGACAAAGCAAGCCACCAGCTCTGGGCTTCGAGACACGGTGCGCCATGTAGGAGTCCAATGACATAGCCATTATGCCAACTGCTGGGAGCAGCAGAGAGCTAAGTTTAAAAATTAGAAAAAAAAAATGAAGAGAGAGAGATGGAAAGAGACAGAGAGAATAAGTAGGATGCTCTAATCTGTCTCTTGGCTATATCTGGGGAGCAGAAGGGTGAAGCCTGGGAAAAGGTCTTCGATGGTCATAATCCCAGAATGGGGTGGTTCAGAACTCAAATATAGATGGCAGCTGATTGGCTTATCCTGGCTCCTGGATAGATCTGGGGAGCAGGAGGGTGAAGTCTGGGCAGGGGTCTTCAGTGGTCATAATCCTTGAATGGGGCCACTCAGAACTCAAACATAGATGGCTACTGATTGGCTTATCCTGGCTCCTTAATCATCAAGCCACCTGCCAACCTCTCAAGACACCTTTCTGAGAAAAGATTTTCCTGATGTATTTCACCCAATTCTGTTCCTTTTTCTTGACAATCCTGTCTTTGCAGCTTCTACACTATCCACTACATTAATTCTATCTACCAGGGCTCTAGAAAAAATATTCCCATTCAAAATCCCCCTCTCATGCAAATGGTGAGCTTTTAGGAGAGGAATTCCCTCTGTAATTCTGTTTCAGTTTTCACCAACATTGCTCTTTCTGGTTTGTAAATATTTCCCCTGAGAATATCCTCTAATTCCAACTGACTCATGACTGGAGCTCCCACACAGTGAAGTACATCTTTAGGTTTTATGTTGCTCCCAAATACCAGGAATGTTTAGTTCCTAAGACAAGAAGAGTTACTCAACTGTGTCTTAAACCAAAATCTGTTCTTCAAAACTTCTGATTAATTAACAACAAAGAACTGGATTAAGGGTGGTGGTAGCATTCCAAAAGAATAAACCATACTCCTGACCTGTACATTCAAGCTGGTGAGGCTTCTTCACTGTTAGTATAGTTCAGTAAATGAAAGTCGAGTGGGCACTGTCTCAGAGGGTGGAATGGTTTAAAGAATATGTTTTAGAAGTATGGTTAAAAGCAAGGTGATCAAATACAAGGGCTCAGATGTCAATAGACATAGGTTCAAACTCTGGCTCTATTGTTTATGAATGGCATAACAGCCTCAGTTGCTCATTTGTAGAATGGGGAAAATAACAGTTTCTACTTAATAAAGTGGTTGTGAGGATTGCATAAACCAATTACTGGCAGAGTCAGTGGTTTTTAAGTGTTAATAAGTATTATTTTCCCTACTTTCTTTCCCACACATGAACCCTATCTTTCCCCTATTGTGTTAAGTCATAGGGACTTCCAGAAGGAGCCTCAGAATAACACTTGGTACACCAGTGTGCCATAAGTTAAGAGGCAACAGTGATCAAAAGGAAAAGGGTGGGGACCAGCAGGTGGCATGGTGGTTAAGGTACTGGATTTGCACATGGCAGACTGTGGTTCAAGTCCTGGTCTTGGTGGCTTGAAAATCGTGCCAGCTGTGTATGCAAGTGTGGATGCTCAAAATTCCAGGAGGAGAATGGAAGAGAAGAGATTTGCAGCATCGTCCTTCTCTCTCAGGGGTGATTGATTTCTCACTTTAAGGCTCTCTGTCTCTCTGTCAAGCATGTCTCCTATAGTGAAAACCAAAATAAACAAACAAACAAATAAATAAATAAAAATAAAGAAAGAACAAGATGGCAGATGAAGCTAAAGGGTCCCACATGTATACTAACCATGAAGAGGTCTACTAGGGGATCATATGGTGGCATAGTGATAAAAACTAACACTGTGTAAGGCTGACCCACATGAGGAGGTCACAAATTTGGATCCAGGGGCCTCAGAAGCTGAGGTGTGTCCTGGCATGTTCACCAGGGGGAAAAAAATTCCCTTTTTTGGTAGTACTTTTCTAGTTTTTTTTTTTTCCTTATTTTTTTAACCTTACTTTCCCACACTCTAAGCTTCACTCTCCACACACTGAATGTCTAGATAGGCCTAGGTGGACAGTAGCCAAGCATCTGAATATGTTTAGAGTCATTTAAATCTTCACCGCTTATTGGACCTCCTGCTTTAATGAGGAAATTTCTTTTTATAAATCTGAACTCCTAATCTTTCTGTGGATACCACATTGCAAAGCACAGTGGAGGGTAGATTTTGTCACAGAATGACCAGAAACAACCGCAGAGGCATAAGAAACAAGAGAAATCAAGAAAATATCTCTCCCCTAAGGGAGAAGAACAATCCCTCATCATCCACAGGCAGTATAGTAGAACTCATGGAAATGGCTGATAGAGAATTCAGAATTCATAGTAACAAAGCTAAACAAGATGCAAGAGCTGAGCGATAATGAACTCCAGAAGATGCAGGAGAAAAGAAATAACAAGTCCCAGGAGGTGTTGAAGTTCTTCCATGACCTGAAAGAGGAAATACACACCATAAAAAAGAATCAAATGGTGCTATTAGAGATGAAGGCTACCATTCAGGAAATCAAAACCTCCCTCAAAAGTATTAAAAGCAGATTAGACCATGCAGAAAATCAAATCTCGGATGTTGAAGGCAAAACTTCTGATCTAGAAATAACAACCAAAATAACTGTGAAAATAACCCCCCAAAAATGAGAATACTATACAAGAAATACTAGACCACATTAAGTGTTCAAATATCTGGATAACTGGTATACCAGAAGGTAAGGAAACTAATAAGGGCATTGATAATCTATTCCATGAAATCTTGGAAGAACACTTTCCAATTCTAAAGAGGCATGCAAGTATCCAGACCCAAGAAATACAAGGCATTCCTAATAGAATCAACCCAAGACGATCTTCTCCAAGGCATATCATAGCCACACTGGCCAAATATACAGTCAAAAATAAGATACTAAAATTGGCAAGAGAGAAACGTCAGGTTACTTATAAAGGTTATCCAATCAAGTTAACCTCAGACCTCTCATCAGAAACCATGCGAGCAAGGAAAAAATGGAAAAATATATTCAAAATGTTAAGTGAGGGACCCGCAGCTAGCATAATGGCTATGTCGCTGGACTCCCACGTAGTCGGCCGAGGTTTGAGTCCTGGACCCGGTGGCTTGAACTCATGCTGGGCGCTTGTGCATGCATGCCCAAGATCCCAAGAGGAGAATGGAGGAGAAGGGATTGCGGCGTGACCATCCCCCTGGGGAGTGATTTCTCGCTTTCTATCTCTCTGTCTCTCTCTGTCTGTCTGGTAAGTGCACACGCCCTATAGCAAAAATCTCTCAAAAAAGAATACTATATCCAGCAAGATTATCTTTCATATGGAAAGAAAGGATAAAAACATTCTCAGATAAACAAGATCTGAAAGAATTTGCCTATAGCAGACCCACTCTTCAAGAAGTTCTGAAAGGAGTGCTTGACCAGGAAAACTAAAGACATATACAGAAATAAGAAAACAAAAGGAAACAAAGAAAATGACCTATTTAATGCTAAGGAGAAGAAATATCAATAATAACGTTGAATATTAACTTCCAGGATTTAAATGAAAAGATCGGACCACAGTAATAATGCATATGCAACAGAAGAGAGTTTGAACATAAGACCGAAATGGTGAAATAGAATTTTATGACTCTTTGAGCGAAACATTACTGATTTTTTTTTACTATGCTTTGTTTTCCCAATTTAAACATTTTACTTTCTTTTGAGTTGTTGATGGGTTCAACAATTTATTAAAATATTTTTCTTGTTTCTTTCTTTAAATGGAAACATAAACTTTTCTTCCTTTCTGATCCCTCTTGAATTGGAAATATTTGGGAGTATTCTTATTTTGTGGGAGAAGGGTTATTTGCATAAGTTCAGTAATGCTTGCTGCATTGAATCAGAAATTGGAAACACTCGTTATTGGACAGGGCTTTGACAATAATGTCATACCTGAAGATTAATCAGAAAACTGTGGAACTAAGGTGGAACTCAAGTAAGCCAGCCCAAGCTCTTAGTAAGATAGAGTGGCAAAATAGTTCTACCTGGCAGAGAGGATTAGAGAAGATATATGAGAGAGTTTATAACATAAAATTACCTGGACTTTTCCAGCCCAGCATTGTAATCAGTAGAGATTGCAAAAGAGCAACCACACCAGAGGATTATCTTGAGAAAGACTTTGAAGGAAAAAAAAGAGACTGATCGTTGCTAGCAGATGGTAGATCACAGAATACTTGGTAGGCAGGGCTGAATTGAGAAGGTTCATGTGTGAGTAGTGTGCTGGGCATTTGCTTTTCAACAAGTTGAGTAGTGGACATGTAAATATCTTTTCAAAACTATTTAAAACCATACTGTCCCTGTTGTTATAGAGTCACAAACAAAATTATACAAAATTATAAGAAATATTTTGAACATTATCTTTAAAATTCAGTATTCTGAAATTTTGAAAGTTGTCTATTAACTGTCAAGAACTATGGAGTATGAGCAAAAATTTTTTGATATGTAAAGTAAATGTGGAAAAATGTAAAAATAAATGAATAGGAAAAAAGAAAGAGAAAAATTTTTTTGAGAGAGGGATTGTTTTAAAGCAAATCCTAAACATTTCATCATTTCTCTCATAAATAGATAAGTTTGTATCTGTAATAGATTGGTTTTTAAAAATGTAATCATACAATCACTCAATAAAATTTGCAGTAATTTTGTAATAGCAGTTCATTCTCAGTCCTATTTTAATGTTCATTGATTGATAAGCTCTTTCCAGAAGAGATTTTTATTTTTTTGGATTTTTTTTTTAGGGATAGTGTATTGCTGTTTTGCCCAGGCTGGTCTTGAACTCATAATCCTCTTGCCTCAGCCTCCTGAGTATCTAGTATTGCAGGAGTGTGCCACTGCACCAGGCTGAGACTATTTTTTAATTAATTAACATAATAATTATATATATTTATGGGTTACAGTGTGATTTTTTTATAATACAACATATAATGGTCAAATCAGGATAGTTTGTGTATCATCGCCTCAAACTTTTATCATTACTTACTGTTGAGATTGTCAAAATCCTCTTTTTTAGCTATTATGAAATATGCAATATATTATTGTTAACTTTAGTCACCTACAGTATCATCTCACCCCAGTTAGAACAGCTATCATAAAAAATAAATATAATAACAAATAACAAATGCTTGTGAGAATGTGAATAAAGGGGAATTCTTATACACTACTGGTGGGAATATAATTAGTATAGCCATTATGGAACATAATATGGAGGTTCCTTAAAAAACTGGAAGTAGAGGAGCCAGTAGATGGCGTAATGATTACCTCGCTGAACTCCAGGTTCAAGTCCTGGACCTGGTGGCTTAAAACTCACTCTGGGCATGCGTATGTGCATACATGCCCAAAATCACAACAGAAGAATGGAGGAGAGGGGATTGAGGTATGGCCATGCCCTCTGGGGGGTGATTTCTTGCTTTTTGTCTCTCTGTCTCTCCGGCAAGCACAGGTGCCCTATAGTAAAAAATCTCTTTAAAACCAACCAACCAACAAGCAAACAAACAAAAAAACTGGAAGTAGAACTACCAACTATATGATACAGTAATTCCACCATTGGGGATATATCCAAAGGAAATAAAATCTGTAGGTCATAGAGATATTTGTACTCCCATGTTCATTGCAGCACTATTCACAATAGCCACAATATGGAGTCAACCTAAGTGTCCATCTGCAGATGAAAACTCAATGAAGTAGTACTCAGTCGTTAAAAAAGGATAATATCCAGTCATTCGTGCCAACATGGATGAGCCTGAAGGATACTATGTTAAGTGAAATAAACTAGGCATAGAAAGACAAATACTGCATGTTCTCACTCTTATGTGGCGGTGAAAAAAGTTGACCTCATACAAGAAAGTGGAATAGTGATTACCAGAAGCTGGAAAAGATGGGAATGGGGATAGGGAAATACTGTTTAATGGAAATTACAGAAGAAACTTTTGAAATGAGGAGTTGGAGGCTTTGAGTCATGAGATATCTTAGCCAAGGATCCAGAGCCATTTAATGAAAAAGCTATGAAGAGAACTCAAGTTTCTTAACACGCTGCCTAGTATTCTTTTCACCTTCTGCATGTTTTTAGTTTTGGTTTTTTGGGATTTTTTTTGTTTTTGTTTGTTTGTTTGTTTGTTTTTGCTTGTTTTGGTTTTCTTTTGTTGTTGTTTTCTGGTTTTTCCTTTCTACTCTACTTTTAGCCTCAATTGTCTTTACTAGCTTTTTCTCCTTTCCATATGGCAACACAGTTACCAGTTTCTGTTTTAAAGTATAAAAAAGGCAACAAGAAATAGGATCCTTATATTAGAAAGCATGTTTTTCTATGCTTATATGTTCTCAAATGAAGATTCGGCAGCAAATCGATGCTAGGACTGATTGCTATTTGGCTTGAGTGACTTTGGCACTATCTTGTTCTGTTTCTTTTTTCTTTCTTTTTCTTAAGAGAGATTTTTGCTATAGGATGCATGCACTCATGGAAGAGACAGATAGAAAGTGAGAAAACATCCCCTAGGGGGAATGGCAATACCACAATCCCTTCTCCTCCATTCTCCTCTCTGGATTTTGGGCACAAACACACATGTGCCTGGCCTGAGTTTCACACCACAATCCCTTCTCCTCCATTCTCCTCTCGGAATCTTGGGCATGCATGCACACGCTCCTGGCGTGAGTTTTAAGCCACCAGGTCTGGGACGCGAACCGCAGTTGACTACATGGGAGTCCAGTGACATAGCCATTACGCTAACTGCTGGTTCCCTGGGGTGACTTCCTTCTTTATGTCTCTGCCTCTCTCTATTTCTCCAGCGAGTGCACTCACCCTATAGCAAAAATTTCTCTCTGAAACAAAAAGTCAAAGTAGAATCTCTATAGGCTCTCGGGGACTTCTAATTTTCTTCTCAAGGTTCCTTGGGTAAAAATTAGTCTTTCGGGGACTAGCAGTTGGTATAATGGATATGTCACTGGACTCCTATGTAGTCAGATAACGGTTTGAGTCCCGAATCTGGTGGCTTAAACTCACGCTGGGTGCATGTGCGTGCATGCCTAAGATCCCGAGAGGAGAATGGAGGAGAAGGCATTGCAGCATGGCCATCCCCCCTTGGGGGTGATTTCTCGCTTTCTGTCTCTCTGTCTCTATCTTTCTGGCGAGCACATGCACCCTATAGCAAAAACCTTTCCAAAAAAAAAAACAAGTAGTGTTTCAGATTATGCTGTCAGGAAGAAGAGATACCAGAACAGTAAACATGTGTAGAGTTGCTTATAGTGATTTATTAGGAGCCATGTGAAATCATATGACTTTTTGTAACAACAACAAAATCCATGTGTATCTTATCTTTCTTCTTCTTTCTCAGAAGTCCTATCTCAGCGCTTTTCCTCTGTCACTAGTTTCAGGTCAGTAGTTACCATGTTTTTGTTTTGTTTTGTTTTTCTTTCTTTTTTTCTTTCTTTCATTCTTTCTTTCTTTGTGTGTGTGTGTGTGTGTGAATTAGGTAAAGTCTCTTCACAATCTAAATGATGTATAGTGATTTAATGTATGAATAATAATAAAAAATATAAATAAAAAATTAAGTAAGTATAAAAAGCTCATTCTGAATCAGGAAAACCACAAACTTACCTATTCTCTGTTATCTGCAACTTTCCTATCCTATCCATTCCTAATCCAACTATTCTGGCTCAAAATCTCACCATCTTTCATTACCCTGGAGTCCTCATTCCTGACCATTTGTACAATATTGCTCATCCTTGGCCTTCTGTGCTACTTTCCACCCACTTGTGCATTCACTTGTTTATCAGCATTCATTAAAGCACCAACTCTCTACCAGGGGCAAGGAATAGATCTCAGGAAGTTTCACAGAGTCAGCTTAGCTGCAGTGGCAGAAGCACCATCTCTTGGGAAGCTAGAGTCCATCTAGGTACTCCAGGTTTTGTTCCTAGGCCGATCTGAAACACTAGGTGTAGTGAGTGGCTCATGCCTGTAATGCTAGCTAATTAGGAGGCTAGGGCAGGAGGATTACAACAAAGCAAGACCTTGTCAAAAATACCTCTCTCTCTTACTTTTTTCCCCTCTCTCTCACTCTCATAAAGGAAAAAAGAATGGCCAGAAGGTAGCATGGTGGTTAAGGCACTGGATCACACATGGCCAATTCCGGAGGCTGAGTCCTGGACCTTTTGGTTTGAAAAACACCCCAGGCACATGTGTCTACATGTCCAGCATCCTGAGAGGAAAATGAAGAAGAAAGGATTGTGGAGTAGCCATCCCCCTAGGGGATTAAAACAAAGAAAAGAAAGAAGAAGTAGCTTTCACAGAGAAGACATTTGAGCTGAGTCTTGAAAGAGAATAGGAGTTTGCTGGAAGTGGGCGCCAGGGGGTGGGGGTAGGGAGAAAAAGAAAGCATTGTTCTGGGCAGAGAAATGACATCTACAAAGGCAATGGGATGAAAAACTCATTTAGAGATTCTGTAAGGAACTCAGCATACCTAGAGCACAGAGAAAGGGTGGGAGGCGATGTTGGAAATGTAAGCAGAAGGCCATGTATGCTGTGCTAAAGGTTTGAGTTTAAACCAACAGACCGTAGAGAGCCACTGAAAGCTTTTAGGTGGGAGATGAAAATCAGATTTGCATTTAGAAAAATCACTGTAACAATGATTAGTTGTCTTCCTCTATACCAGAGAGGAAGACAACTAATTGGACAACTAAAATTCCAGATAAAAGAGAGGCCTGATCCAAAGCAATAGCAATGGAGATAACTAGAAATGGAGAGCTGGGGTGACAGGGTAGGGAGTAGTTACAGGAGCAGCCATGGTGGTGTGTGTGTTGTGAAGACACTGTGCTCCTCAATTTGGAACCACATGGGAAGCCTGGGTTCGAGTCCCAGGCACACCTAGATGCAAGGTACAGTAGTGCTTGCTTGTGTTCCCAGTTACATGAGAGGTTGAGGCAGGAGGATCTCAAAATAGTGATATCCTGTCTTAAAAATAATACAGCTGGATATATGAGGTAATGGGAAGTAGGTGAAAAAATTTAGAAAATTATTAAATGAGGGCAATGAGGGAGAAAGTTTATGATTGGTTGGGTGAGAGAGCTGTTTATTAGAACAGGAGAAATCAGGCTTGAGGGAAGAGTAATGAGACATGGCACTTGAAAGAAAAAGATGGGGGCTGCATAGTGGCACAGCAGTAAAACACAATGCTTTTTAAAGCAAACTCATAAGGAAAAGTTCTCAGTTCAAGACTGGAGACCTCCCTGAGTATGTTAGGGGCTGAATGACCATGATTTGGGGCTGGCTGAAGGTTGCAGTTGGATCACAGTGTGAGGACCCTGCTGGGGGTGCTGTCTCTTTTATTCACAGACAGAAATAAATAGAAATAAATAGGTTTAAAAAAAAGGTTAACACCTTCTGAGTTGCTTAATGACAAACTGCATGATTCTGTACAACTAATAAAATTGAAGATTAAGTTAATACCACTTATTTGACCTCTTCGAAGAAGTCTATTGTATTTAGAAATCTTCATTAATTTAAAAAGCAATTTTAGAAACCAAAGATTTTATAAACTGAAATGCATACAAGAGAAAAATTACATTGTCATGACCTTATTAAGCTACTCATGCAGAGTTTTTTTAGCTGAGTTGCATGAAATAAGTTGGCCAGCTCTTCGTTTTCCATTATAAGACCTTTCCCCCCCCCGGGAACTTAAAACTAGCTCAATTAGTTAAGCTGATGGAAAGAAGAATAGCACGAGTAATTAAAAACCACAAATGATTCAAAGCTCCATGTGTTACTCCCAGGGAAAATGTGGCCTCATATAGTTCTGTGAAACCTGAGTTGAGCTCACTGACAGATACAAGTAGTCAGGCAATGATCTTCATAGGAAGCTTATGTTCTATAAAACCTGTATTTATAAGGACAAGATAAGTGTAAACAGTAGGAAGAAGTAATAATATAGTAACAATGAAGTATAAAATTAAAATAAAGGGAACCAGCAGTTAGCGTAATGGCTATGTCGCTGGACTCCCACATAGTCGACTGCGGTTCGTGTCCCGGACCCGGTGGCTTGAAACTCACGCCAGGCGCGTGTGCGTGTGTGCCCAAGATCCCGAGAGGAGAATGGAGGAGAAGGGATTGCAGCGTGACCATCCCCCCTGGGGGGTGATTTCTCGCTTTCTGTCTCTATGTCTCTCTCTGTCTGTCTGGCGAGC
>NW_006203620.1:674167-675558 GCF_000334495.1 Tupaia belangeri chinensis
AAATATAATAGTGAATAAGTGGCTGAAAAACAAGGATAGATCTATATATGCATTTATTTTTAATGTATATAATATATTTCATAAATTATGTCATTCAAAATACAGTGCCAGAACATTATGGAGTTGAATACGCTAGTAATGCTTGTCATGAAGCGCTTGTGCTCCTGTTGGATTGGCGATGCCCCACTACTGCTAATGGTTCCTGGTATTAGTGCCAGAGCAGTGCTAGTTATCCACTCTTCTGTACAGATAGTGCAGAAAATTCCTGAACAGGTCACCTTTTCAATCCTAACTCCCTCCCATCCCAACACATACATACAAAACAGGTAAAAAAAAGTTAAGTTAAAAAAATATATCCTGGTACTGGTTCAAGAGAATGGCCTTGCAGGATGCCAGGCTACCTGTGGCTGCAGGGCCTAAGGGCCAGGACCCACTTGCCCTTGAGCTCTCAAGACTTTGGTGCTTTGGTTAGCGGGGGAAAGGTGATCTTTTCTTTCCTCCTGAGGTGAAGCTCAGCAGCTCAGTTTCAGGTGCACCTGTTCTTTAGACATAGGGTGGACTTTGAGTCACTCAGGATCAATGACAACAGTGGAGGGTGCTGGTGAGCAACAGGGAGGCAGAGCAGAAGAGATACCATCAATTTTCTACTCCTGCACATTTTTGGACAGTCAGAGATACCTTGGATAATTTAGGAAGGGACCTATAGATCACCAGATGTATAGCAACAAATACAGAGGCACAAGAAATATGAGCAACCAACAAAATGTCTTTCTCCCAAGGGAAAACATCAATTCTGCATCACCCATGGACAACACAATGGAAGTCATGGACATGTCGGATAAGCAATTCAGAATATTTGTAGTGACCAAATTAAATGAGATGCAAGAGAAAAGAGAAAAAAGCTCCAGTAGATGAGGAAATCCTTTCACGATTTGAAACAAGAAATAGACACCATAAAAAGGAATAAAACGGAGTTGTTAGGGATGAAGAATGTGATACAGGAAATTAAAACCTCCCTCAAAAGTATTAAAATAGATTAGATTATGCAGAAGATCGAATGCAAATCTCAAGGACAAAACCTCTAACCTAGAAAAAAGTATCAAAGAGACTGAGAAAACAACCAAGAAAAATGAGGATAATATACAAAAAACACTAGATACCATCAAGCGCCCCAATATCTGGATAACTGATACCCCAGAAGAGTAAGAAAATAATAAGGGCATTGATAATTTATTTCATGAAATCTAGAAGAAAACTTTCTAAACCTAGAGAGACATTAAAATATCCAGACCCAAGAAATACATAGGACTCCAAATATAATCAATCCGAGAAGATCCTCTCTAAGGCACATCATAGCCAGATTGGCCAAAACCACAGACAAAGACAAGATA
>NW_006203620.1:675980-689741 GCF_000334495.1 Tupaia belangeri chinensis
ATGGATTTAAAAAAAAAAAAAACAAAAAAAAAACGGAAACCTTCTATCTGTTGCCTACAAGAAATGCACCTTATGGATAAAGACATACATAGATCAAAAGTGAAGGGCTGGAAAAAGATATTCCATGCAAATGGAAATCAAAAAAGGGCTGGAGTTGCAATACTGATTCCAGACAATATAGGCTTCAAGACAAAGACTATAAGAAGAACCAAAGAAGGGTATTATGTAATAGTAAATTGACTAATTCATCAGGAAGACATAATGCTTATAAACATGCACACAACTCAGGAGCATCTAAATATATGAAGGAAAGACTGCTGAAGCTAAAAGGAAAGATAGAGAGCAACACTATAATTGTTGGGGATCTCAACAGACGTTGTCTTCTTTATACAGATCTTCTAGACAAAAAAATAAATAAATAGAGACACAGGACCTAAATGATACTATAAATCGAATGAGGTAGACAGACATCTATAGAACTTTCCAACCTAAGACCACCAAATACACATTTTTCACACTCCGGCATGGAACCTTTTCAAAGATTAACCATATGAAAGGACACAAATCAAGACTTTACAGTTTCAAAGGCTTAGAAACTGTTTCCAGCATCTTCTCTTATCATGATGGAATTAAACTAGATATTAATCCCAAGAAAGACCCTCAAAAATACACAAACACATGGAAACTAAACAACCTACATCTGAATGACTTCTTAACTACTGAAGATATCAAGTCTGAAATCAAAAAAATTTCTGGAAACAAATGATAATGAATACACAAGTTTCCATAATCTCTGAGACATGGCAAAAGCAGTCATAAGATGTAAATTCACAGCAACTAGTGCGCATAAGAAAAAGATGGAAAGGTGGCAAATAGACAACCTAACATCATGCCTCAGGGAATCGGAAAAACAACAACAACAACAACAAATTCTAGGTGAAAAGAAATAGTAAAGATTCGAGCAGAAATAAATTAAATAAAAAATAAATGAACTATACAAAAGATAAATGAAAGCAAAAGCTGGTTCTTTGAAAAGATTAACAAGATCAACATCCCATTAGCTAGACTGATAAGAAGAAAGAAAGAAAACAGATAAATCAAATACCTAACCAAACAGGCAACATTATAACAGACAGAATAGAAATACAAAATATCATTAGAGGATACTATGAGTAACTATATCCCAACAAACAAGAGAACATGGAGGAGGTGGACAAATTCCTGGATGTATATAATCTACTAAGACTGAATTATGAAGACACAGAAAACCTGAATAGACCCATAACAAGCCATGAGATTGAACCAGTAATAAATAACCTCCCAACAAAGAAAAGCCCAGGTCCAGATGGCTTCACTTCTGAATTCTACAAAACTTTTAAGGAAGAGTTAGTCCTGATCCCACTCAATTTATTTCTAAAGATCCAAAAGGAGGGAAACCTTCCAAATTCATTTTATGAAGTCTCCATTCTCAACTGAACTGGTCTGAGATGTATTTCATGTTCAGTCAGTTCTCTTTACAAGCCAAATTATATATAGTGATTCAATGTTAAAAAATTAAAGAGAATAAATAATAACAATAATCTGAAAAAAAATGATGAAAAGCTATTTGATGATGATGTGGATAGTGATGTCTTTGGTCTTGACTGATATGCATGGTAATCATGCTGGAAAAAGAAATGCAATACACTGTAAAGATATATGTGATTAAATGTAATATAAAATTATGATAATAATAAACTTTAAATCTAAAAATAATTTAAAAACACCCTGACAGCCAACCAATTCTATTCATGATCACTCTACAGTAATGCTTGTTATTAAATGTAATGACCTGGCTGGGACCAGCAGTTTGCGTAATGGCTATGTCCCTGGACTCCTATGTAGTCGACCGCAGTTGGAGTCCCAAACTCAGTGGCTTAAACTCACACCGAGCACATGTGTGTGCGTGCCCAAGGTCCCGAGAGAATGGAGGAGAAAGGATTGTGGCATGGCCATCCCCCTTGGGGAGTGATTTCTCACCTTCTGTCACTCTGTCTCTCTCTGTCTTTCTGTTGAGTGCACGCACCTTATAGCAAAAACCTCTCCAAGGGGAGGGGAAAAAAAAGCTGTAATGACCTGGTTAGCCCACTTTAAATGTCTTGGGATGGAGAACTACATCAGCAGCAGGTAGTTATATGCATGAGCCAAAGGTAGTGTAATACACAAAGTAAAGGCATTTACTGATAAAAGCTCCACATAGATCCACACAACGAGAGGCTAGCAATTCTTACTGCAAGCCCAGCAATGTAAGTCCCATCCTGGTAAATGACCAGCTGATTGGACAATCTGTATTCTAGAGAGAGAAATATAAGTTAGTGAAAAGACATGCCCTTAATAGTATAGTTAGACTGATCCTGCAGTCACAGTTTTCCCTGTGTAATACCATAAAATTACAGAAGATTTTCCTTAACTATAGTATAATATTTAGGCAATAATTCTATACCAACATGGAAATTACTGTTAAGAGCAGTTGAATTGATTATACGGAAAAAACTATATTCTAGGACTTCAGAACAGAAGCACAAGAATGAAATACATATACTAAAATAACTTCAGCATGATTTGTAACATACCACAGTAGAAACAGAAAACTATTTTTATAAGCGAATGTTTTGAGCTGTACATTCACAGGGTTAACAATGTTAGATAATCCAGATTCTTATGCTTTCACAATACATAAATGTTTCTTAATTATTGAATAATCTCTTTCATATCATGGAAGCATATCTTTCTGTAAGATAACTGATATGTATTATAGTGATGCAGATATCGAGTAGGCATAAAAATATAATTTATCAAAGATATATTTTTATGTATTCATGTTTATTCCTTTTATAGCCTTTCCTGCTTAGTAAAGAAAATGACAAAGCACATAAATCTGGCACGTACTCCCAGAACTCCCCAACTATACATGTGGTAGTGCAACCACTTCACCATCCAGTTAAAATTCTTCTGTTCCATCTGGTGAAAAAAGGTAAATTGGTGGTTTCAATGGAGATTCTTCAAGGCAAGATTGATAAAGTCTGCACACAGTGCATCAAAAATCTCTCCCTAAATACCACAATATACATTCAAATACAGGTTGCCAAAAAGACATACTGGTAAGTGACGTATTTAGCTCTCTCATTTAAGTGGGTTTCTCACATAAGCATACACAGAGAATTTGAGATCACAACAGCTTTAATCCACAGGTCAGAGTACCTCTCAACAGGTATGTTGGCTGCCATTTTCCACTCATTTGTATTTATATCACAAATTTCCAGTTACTGAAGACTTATCTACAGTACCACAGGGAGTCTTGTGCCAGAAGTAGTAGCAAGATGCAGCCCAAAAGCTGCAGCTGGAGCAAAGGACCTGCAAGTTTGCTTCATGGCCATTTCTACCCATGAATCTGACCTTAGAAAATAAAAGTACATGAAATTCAATGTGATCACATAAATGCAGTCATGAACCACAACTGCTGCACTCCACTGCCCTGCACAAGACAGAGGGCTTACCATCATCCACTAATCCTTCTCAGTCTCATATCTTTCTCTTTTTTTGGGGGGGAGAGGTTTTCACTATAGGGCGCGTGCACTCGCCAAACTGACAGAGAGAGACATAGAGACAGAAAGCAAGAAATCACCCCCCAGGGGGGATGGTCACGTCGCAATCCCTTCTCCTCCATTCTCCTCTCGGGATCTTGGGCACGCACGCACACACGCCCGGCGTGAGTTTTAAGCCACCGGGTCCGGGACGTGAACTGCGGTCGACTACGTGGGAGTCCGGTGACACAGCCATTATGCTAACTGCTGGTTCCCAGTATCATATCTTTCTATAGTCCTCGGATTACGTTATCCACCTACACTGTCTCCTCCAACCACATAGATGTAACCTTCACAGCAAATCAAAGATGGCTTTATATGAACAAAAAACATTGGAGTCTTTGGAAACCATGTATCTTGATGTGCATCAAACCAGTAAAAACAATTCACAGTTTTCAAGGCAGTCTAAAGTTTGCTTGTTTTACTCTGATTTGTTTTTGTTCTTTTCATAAGAACTTGTCCCCCTGCTGTGTAGATGTCATTATCAGGAGTTAAAACTGTCTCAAACTCCGGAAGTTAGCTGCTGGGCTGCACAGCTTGTAAACTTTTGCTGAGAGGAATGTAACCAGTAGAATAATAAATGCTACAAGGATTTTCTGAAGATGCTTCAATGAAAACCATCATCTCTTCTTTAGTCATCCCAAGTCTTGGTTTCAAAAACTTGGGCATGGACTTATACAGACCTAGAACCACCACAGACTTATCATTGGGTGGCAGACCTTGAAGCTAGGCTGTCTGTGTTACTTCTGAAAATGTATCAATTTTGATTTGGCTAAGAATTGAAGACAAATACTGGGATTTTAATTCTGTGCTGTACTCTAGTCATAGCACAACACCTTATCAAACTGTTTCTTCCTTTTCTGCATTTGAATTGTTACTACTAAGAATGTCTATCAGTAGGTCATGTGACAGCTGCATGAATGCTTCCTGGTGATATACTGCAGTAAATTTGTGCTCCACCATTTTTCTAATACTATGTTTTAATTCCTCACAACTGAAGAAATCATCAAAACTCAAGTCATATGCAATTCTGTACATTTTTTAATATTAAATATTCTCAGCAACATTGTAACACAGCCTCAACCTGTAGGAAGGCTATTTTGTAAAGCTGTTCTACAGTGCTGTCGTTTATTGCCAAGTTATCTGTGTATGCATAAGTTATTATTATTTGTAAGGTGGCATCATCCGTATTCCTCAGGAGTATGTGTGTCTGTTTGCTTTCACTTAGTCTATGAACGTGGCCCTGAAATAAGAGCTACCTGCTGCAAAAAACATTTTATGACAAGGGAACTCAGTGCCCTCAATAATTAATATTGTATCAGTAAACACTACTGTTCATAAAACAATTTTCTTTTGGAAAGGTTTTTGCTATAGGGCAGGTGCACTCGCCAGAAAGACAGAGAGAGACAGAGAGACAGAAAGTGAGAAATCATCCCCCGGGGGGATGGCCACTCCGCAATCCCTTCTCCTCCATTCTCCTCAGGATCTTGGGCATTCATGCATGTTTGCTTCATGGCCATTCCACCCGGCATGTGTTTAAGCCACCAGATCTGGAACTTGAACCGCAGCCGACTACATGGAAGTCCAGCTACATACCCATTACTCCAATTGCTGGTGCCATAAAACAATTTTAATTGTTCCAACAAGGACACAGCATATTCAGTATTGATCTGCCTCTCATCTTGAGTGGACATAACTGCATTCCATTGATCTCTCCCAGAACATATTTTAAAAGTCAGTCTTGGGGGAACCAGCAGTTAGCGTAATGGCTATGTCGCTGGACTCCCACGTAGTCGACCGCGGTTCGCGTCCCGGACCCGGTGGCTTAAAACCCACGCTGGGCGCGTGTGCATGTGTGCCCAGGATCCCGAGGGGAGAATGAAGGAGAAGGGATTGTGGCGTGGCCATCCCCTCTGGGGGGTGATTTCTCGCTTTCTGTCTCTCTGTTTCTGTCTGGCGAGCACACGCACCCTATAGTGAAAAAAAAAACTCTCAAAAAAAAAAAAAGTCAGTCTTGGGACCAGCATTTAGCATAATGGCTAAGTCGCTGGACTCCCATGTAGTCGACCGTGGTTCGAGTCCTGGACCCGGTGGCTTAAACTCACGCCAGGCGCATGTGCGTGTGTGCCCAAGATCCCGAGAGAATGAAGGAGAAGGGATTGAAGTCTCCCCAGGGGGTGATTTCTCTCTGTCTTTTTCTCTCTCTGTCTTTGTGGCAAGTGCACGCGCTTTATAGCAAAAACCTCTCAAAAAAAAAAAAATAGAAGTCTTGCTGATGGAAAGCCAAGTGAATACTTCAGAAATAATGGAGAAACTCTACTTCCTGTTATCTGTGGCATTCAGAACCAAGTGACAAATTCACTTAAGAATAATATTTTGTTATAGGCTTAGAATCACTCCTAGGTCATCCTGTGTTAATTAGGTTCTTCAGAGTTTTTCAACATAATCTGTAGATACCTTGCTCAAATTTTCAATTGTGCAGCTCGTGAGTGAAGGTGAAAAATACACGAGGTAGGTGTGGTGGCAACATTCTATGTTCAGAAGATCCTCTGGAGTAATCACCAATTTTTAGGAGGAGGAAGGTGGTTGAGTTCAAAGAAGTTAACGATTTCAGTGTAATCACATTCACAATTTTTCATTTCAAAGGGCAAATTCTGCTTTCTTTTTTTTAAAAAAAAATTATTATTATTATTGTTTTTCTTTACATTTCTTTTTAAAATCATTAGTTGCCATAAAAGGACCTTTGTTAACATAGATGCTTCTTGGTTACTTCAAATGTACCAGAAAAACATATGTATGGAAGGGGTTTTCTTCGCTTACCAGGTCACCAATGCCTCCTGAGTGGATAAGTAAAACAGGGGCAGGGCCAGCTGAAGCCATGGTGCCTCTAAAGCCCCACAGTCCCAAAGGCACCCCAGAACTGAGACAAAATCACGCCCTTGAGTGGTGCGAGGGCCTCTCCTGCCTGGCATACCAGCTGAGTGAGTCATTGAATGGAGGTCCAAGCAGAGGGCAACCCCAGCCTCTGCACTTCTTTTTTTTTCCCCCAGGATTTGCCATAGGATGCCTGTGCTCACTGGAGAGAAAGTGAGAAATCAGCCCCCCTTCTCCCAGAGAGGAAGTTCATGCCACAATCCCGTCTCCTGCTCGGATTTTGGGCATGCACTCAACATGTATCTGGAATGATTTTCAAGCTGTCGTTGGCTATGTGGGAGTCCAGAGCCTTAACCTCCAGGCCAGTTGTTGGCCCTATATATGCACTTTTAAATTATAGCTAGCATCCTACATTTTCACCCAAAAGGTATCTGAAACAATGACAGTTATTTATATAGTAGTAATTCAGACTCCAAATCTAAATTCCACCTGATTTCTCATTATCCCATATGCTCCAAACTCTGTATCACTATATCCTTATACTTCTGCCCTGGAAATTACATTAGTTTCCTAATTAGTCTCCCTGCCTCTCTTCTTACCCCACTCCATAAACTATTCTCCACTTGGCAGCCAGAGGAATCCTTGCAAAAGGCTCTCCAGATTACGTAATACCCTTGCTTAAAATCCTTCAATGCCTTCTCAATGTGTGTAGAAGAAAATCCAAATGCATTAAAATGGCCTAAAAGTCTTATCATTTAGTCTCTGCTACTTCTCCCACCTTCTTTCTTATTACTCATCATCTCCTCATCTGTAAACAGTACCCAAACCCAACTTCTTTCTGTCCCTTAAATAAATCAAACTCTCCCCACCCTCAGGGCCTCTGTACTTGCTATTCTCTCTGCCTGAAACCCTTTTTTCTCACATAACCATATGGCTGAATGACTCATTTTTTTTATTTTAAAGTGTTTTACTGTCACTTTGAAATAAGTATAAATAGTAAAGTTTTATTTCTTTATTCTTATCTTTTTTATTGAGAGATAATTCACACATAGTAAAGTTCACCGAATTTTCAACGTACAGTTCCATGATCTGTAGTCCATTCAGAGCTGTGGAATCCTTGCATTATCTAACTTTATGCATTTTCATTACCCAAAAAAGAAATTCTGAATCCTTTACCTATTACTCCACTCACAGCCTTTAGCAATTTTCCCAGCCTTAAGCAACCAAGAATGTATTGGGTTGTCATGAAGTATTTTTGCCACAGATGGCGCTAGTTTATTTTTGGAAGTACTAGAGTCATTCACATCCATGTTATTGCTATGCCATTTGACAGCTGACAGTCCTAACTTCATTCTAAAAAATAAATAAACAACTTGGTTGCATTTTGGAGATTTTACAACAAGTTGAAGATGGAAGATGAAACTGTGAATTTTAGTCATATTTTACTGTTTTATTTTTGTAAAGGGAAGAATGTGTGTTAAGCTTGTGAAAAGTCACATAAAGTTTGCAGTGACAATGCTCTGCAAGAACGTTAGTGCCCACAATGGTTCACGAAATTCCATGCTGGTCATTTTTATCTCAATGACACTCCTCAGTCAGGGAGTCCCACCGAGGTTTATGACAACACAATAAAAGGCACTGGTCGAGTCAAACCCACATTACACAATACAAGAGATCACAGAAAGAACAAACATCCATCATTCAGGTGTTCATGACCACCAGAAAAAGCTGGGATACATAAGGAATCTTGATGTTTGGCTTCTTCATGAACTCAAAGAAGTTCACTGGCTAGAGCATAAACATCTGTGATATGCTCATTAAATTTGAGGAAAACATTCTCTTTTGAAGTGACTAATAACTAGTAATGAGAAGTGGATTATTTACAACACTGTGGTATGCAACCAGTCTTGGCCCTGATGTGATCATTTGCATCAAATGACAACAGAAGCAGACATTCATCAGAGGAAGGTTATGCTCTCAGTGCAGTGAGATTTGAAAGGTGTTGTGCTTTTTGAGCTCCTAGCAAAGAACCAAACAATTAATTCGAATGTGTACTGTTAGCAATTGAACTGTTTGAATAAATCCACCATCCAGAAATATCCAGAGCTCACTGAATATAAAGGAGTTGTGTTCCTTCACGACAATGTGAGACCACACATAAATTTGATCACCTGTCAAAAATTACTGGAGTTTAGGAATAAAAGTTACAGAAAGTCCAACCATGGTGTGTTTAGGCAGATGTCTCATTTCATGGTTTGGAAAGTTAGATTGGATATAGAATTCTCTTCACATTTTCTTTTTTTCTTTCAACATTGGAAATACTCTACTACATTCTTTTCAGTTCTTCATAGTATTTGTTGAGGAGGATGTCATCATTAACTCGTTTCTGAGGAGAATAGAACAAAAATGCTGTTCCACATTTTCCATTTCTCCAAGAATTATTCTGAACATGTGGCCATCATGTAAGCTATCATTCTTGTCAACATTTAAATCATCAAACTTGATGCTGGAAAAATTCTCCATTTTCTCTGGTTCTCATGGATTCTGTTAAGAAGGAAGCCACCTTTTATACTGCCGTTCTGTAATAGACCACCAAAACACTCAGACAAGAAGCTATTTTAAATCTGAGGTGTGTCCTGGCATGTTCAGGGACCAAGGCAACTACAGTTAATCTCTAATACTCATCTTCTAGACCCCCAAAACACTCAAAGACACTACAGTGGAACCCATGTCTGCTAGATAATTCAGAATATTCATAGTGACAAATGTAATGAGATGCAAGAGCTGAGAGACAATGAACTCCAGAAGATGCAGGAGAAAAAAGACAATGAGTTCCAGGAGGTGAGGAAGTCCTTGTACAATCTGAAAGAGGAAATACACACCATAAAAAAGAATCAAATGGAGCTGTTAGAGATGAAGACTGCAATAAAGAAAATTAAAACCTCCCTCGAGGGATCAGCAGTTACTGTAACGGCTATGTTGCTGAACTCCCATGTAGTCGACCGTGGTTCGAGTCTCGGACTCAGTGGATTATATTCACGCTGGGCGCGTTTGCGTGTGTGCCCAAGATCCCGAGAAGAGAGTGGAAAAGAAGGGATTGCGGCATGGCCATCCCCCATGGGGGGTGATTTCTCACTTTCTGTCTTTCTATCTGTCTGGTGAACTCACGTGCCCTATAGCAAAAATCTCTCCAAAAAAAGAAAAAGATAGGAAAAAAAAGAGAAAGCATCACTTGAAAGCATTAAAAGCAGATTAGTCGGGACCAGCAGCTAGCATAATGGCTGTGTCACTGGACTCCCATGTAGTCAACCGCGGTTCGCGTCCCGGACCCAGTGGCTTAAAACTCACACCGGGTGCATGTGCGTGTGTGCCCAAGATCCCGAGAGGAGAATGGAGGAGAAGGCATTGCAGCATGGCCATCCCCCCTTGGGGGTGATTTCTCACTTTCTGTCTCTCTGTCTCTGTCTGTCTGGTGAACGCACGTGCCCTATAGCAAAAACCTCTCCAAAAATAAGAAAGAAGAAAGAAAGAAAGAAAGAAAGAAAGAAAGAAAGAAGAAAGAAAGAAAGAAAGAAAGGCAGATTAGTCTATGTAGAAGATCAAAGCTCGGATGTTTAAGACAAAACCTCTGACCCAACAAAAAAACAGAAAATAACCAAAAAAAAAAAAAAAGAATACTATACAAGAAATACTAGATACCATTAGACGCCCAAATGTCCAGATAATCGGTATCCTAGAAAGCAAAGAAACTAATCAGGGCATTGATAATCTATTCCATGAAATCCTGGAAGAAAACCTTCCAAATCTAGAGTGACATTCAAATATCTAGACCCAGGACCAGCAGATGACGTAGTGAATATCTAGATAAATTTATAGGGAGATTTGTTATATTCATTATGGGTGGATAACTAAGCTTTTTTGTCAATTTGTATAATTTCAAAGTATATCAAGAAGTTTCATCATGTCTTTAAAATTATAAAAATAGCAGGACCAGCAATTGGCATAATGGCTATGTTGCTGGACTCCCATGTAGTCGACCGTGGTTTGAGTCCCAGACCTGGTAGCTTAAACTCATGCCAGGTGCATGTGCATGTGTGCCCAAGATTCCAAGAGGAGAATGGAGGAGAACGGATTGTGTGGCCATCCACCCTGGGTGGTGATTTCTTGCTTTCTGTCTCTCTGTCTCTTTCTGTCTTTCTGGCAAGCACATGTACCTTATAGCAAAAACCTCTCCAAAAATAAAAAAAAAATTATAAACATAGCATATTGACCATAGCAGGGGTTAAACAATAGACAGGCAGTTTTAATTCTATTTGCAAAATGGGGATTTAGGATATATTTTTCCCAAAATATTCTTGTGAATATTAAGTATAACAAACACACATACTGTATCTAGCAGTAGATCTTTACATAAATTTATATCAAAAATAAATATTCTGAATTAAAGTCAGACAGTAAAGCAGAATATCTATAATGAACACTAAAAAAAAAAAAAAAAAAGTTACTGGAACTTGGATGGGATGTGATGCCACCCTCATCTTACTCGCCTGACCTTACACTGACTTCCACTTGTTTTGCTCTCTTCAAAACTTCTTGTGTAATATAACATTCAATTCCAATGAGACTGTAAATCAGCACCTTGTTCAGGTTTTTGTCTATAAAGACAGGTCCTTCTATGAATGAGGAATTATGAAACTCAATGAAAGATGGCAAAAGGTTATTGAACAAAACAGGCAATATATCAGTGATTAATCTTTGTTCTTTATATAAATAAATGACCTCTGAAAAACATAGAAATGATACATCATGACTTTTCCAACAACCCAATACTATCTATCTCCATAAATATGCCTGTTTTTGACATTTTATATACATGGATTTATATGATACATGACTCTTTTATGGCTGGCTTATTTCTATTAACATAATAGATTTGAAATTCATCCACATTACAACACTACTTATTTCATTCCCTTTTGTGAGTGCATAATATTCCATTGTGTAGATATACCATATTTTGTTTACTTCTTAATTGATGGACATTTGAGTTGTTTCCATTTTTTTGTCTATTATGAATAACACTGTTATGACACTTTGTGCACAAGTTTTTGTAAGGACATAGGTTTTCACTTCTTGTGAGAATATATGTAGGATTTGAATTGCTGGGTCACATGGTTACTCAGTGGAACTAAACTTTTTCTTTTTTTTAGAGAGATCTTTGCTATAGGGCGTGTGCACTTGCTGGAGAGACAGTGAGACAGAGAGATGGAAAGCAAGAAATCACCCTCTTCCCCCCCCCCCCCAGGGAGGATGCCCACACCACAATCCCTTCTCCTCCATTCTCCTCTCGGGATCTTGGGCACGTACACACGTGCACCCAACTTGAGTTTAAGTCACCGGGTATGGGACTCAAACCATGGTTGACTACGTGGAAGTCTAATGATGTAACCATTACTCTATCTGCTGGTCCTAGATGTAAACTTTTTGTTGATAGACTCACTCTTATTCAGGACTGTGCTAAAAGTTTACTTTCTCTGAGAAAGAAGCCTTCCCTGACCAGTCCATCACCCACCCCCACCATCATTCTCATTTGTCCTACCCCATCTTGTTTCCTACATAACTCTAACCACAATTGAAAATAATGATGGTTCTTTTATTAGTTTGCTTATTTACAATCTCCACTAGCACACCAACTCGACAAGGGCAGGGACCTTGTTGGTCTTCCTCACTGCTATACCAGCAGCACCTAGGATATTGATCAGCACACAGTGGGGCTTCAATAAATATTTATTGACTACATGAATTAATCTATGGTGGGTGGAAATATTAGTCATTTTTTCCCCACTGTAGGACCTATCCACAACTACACTAA
This sequence comes from Tupaia belangeri chinensis, assembly GCF_000334495.1. NCBI lineage: Eukaryota > Metazoa > Chordata > Mammalia > Scandentia > Tupaiidae > Tupaia > Tupaia belangeri. The sequence continues at coordinate 688,350 of NW_006203620.1, forward strand.
TGACTATTTAATTGGTTTTTAGTCCATAATTGTTCTTTGGGAAAAGTAAAATTAGTCCATGTAAATGGAAGTGGCTGCAAGAAATAAGAGGACATCCAGACATAGCCAAATTTATTGGAGTTTATTGATTAAGCCGGCGGCATATGTGGGGAACTCATGTCTCTCAAAACCCCACAGCACCAAGTGAAAGGAGAAAGGAGCTTATATAGGCCAAAGATTTACAATCTTTTCAGGGATGACTTGATGATTAACAAGGACAAGGTGCGATGGGCTTGGAAAGGCAGGGAGTAGGGTTTTACAATGTAAAAGCAAAAGCATAGTACAGAAGCAGAACAAGTAGATTAATCATCCCTAAGGGTATGTTCCATTCCTACCTAAACACAATGGAATCTTAATCTTAATGGCTCAGAGCAAGGGGTCTGGCGATTACATCACTAAGGAACATCTTAAGGTAGGGAGTTTCCAGTTATCTATCAAAGACACTAGGGGTGTTAATCACTCTGTTTACTCTAGGCAAAAGGAGAAAGCAAGTTTCCAATATAGACAGGAGTTCAAAATAGAGGTCTACTTCATTCCCCACTTCTCTTTTATGAGGAATCAAATAATTGATTTCTCAGTATCAGCTAGAGGGCAGGGTGATAGTCTCCTTTGGCAGGTAAGAAGTTTTACTGAATTTAAAGTCATTTGCACTGACTTGGGCTGATTTTATGGTCTCCAGTTGCTGGACCCGGTTGCTCACATGTAGTAGTGTCTGCTCGGACTAGCTTAGGCCAATATTCATGGTATGCTGCCACCAGCCACTAGGTTCAGTTGCTTACAGAGAGATCATGATACAGCACTTCCCGAGACATACAAATAATTTCTAGAAGTAGAACAGCATTTGGTTAGTTATTTATGGAAATAACAAAATTGCTCACAAAAGAGAAACTGTATCATTTTCTCTTTTTAGGTCTCCTCAAATATCTGTTAAGGAGAGTCATCCTGGCAGTGCAGTGCCCCGTATATTTGGGCTCTAGGTCCAGAGGTAATTCATATTTTATATTTAAAGGCTTCCATCCTGTAGGAGATGGACCGGGTAAGAAAACTGAGTAAACTAGAGCCAAAAGTCAAAATTAGAAGCACGGTGAATAGAGGATTTAGGGGCAAGGGCCAAGGAGCCTACTACCAGAAGCTACTCTAACCTTCCTATGAGTCATCAGCAGTCTGTCCTTCTCTTGATCATCTGGTCATGGAACTTATGGGCCATATTTCTGACAATGCCTAATTTAGCGTAGTCAGTCTCTGGAGTGAGTAGAGTAGGGCTGTTGCTCTCTAGTCTCTGAAGTGTAATCTGGAAAAAACCTCCCTGGCTTATTTTTATAGACCAAGGCCCTGGTGAGTCTGTGGAAGCAG
>NW_006203621.1:0-5165 GCF_000334495.1 Tupaia belangeri chinensis
GGGCTCTGCTGAAGAGCTAGGGGCAGTCCTGTGGGGTAAGGAGTAATGGAAAATTCTTCAGTCATATTCTTAAAGAAATTGGTCATTTTCTCCATGTATTAGTGACCCTCCTTTAAAATCATCTCTGTTCAGACAACACTGGAATCATCCAGCTAAATGACACCTCATCTCACTCACAAGGCCTTCTAAGCCTCTCTTCATTGTTTGGACATGATTTGATTAAGCAGAGGGAAAAATACATTCAAAGTTTTCTAAATCCCTGGGAACATTCTTCACACTAGCTCTGTGTACCATTGTGGGAGAATCTCTTAATTGGAAACTGTGTCTATAACTTTGTGTCTTGTCTTTTGGCTTGACTGAAAAATTTACCCTAAATCTTCTAACTTGACTGTATTTCCTAATGCTGTCCCCTCTGTTTAGGTATTGATGGAGGAACTACTGATATGTATTGGCTTTTTACTTTGCCATTGAGCCGATCAATAAGAGTTCCCATTTGCTCCCCAACCACTCCCTTGGTTATGCTTTCCACAATGCATTTCCCAGTGATAAAAGAACTTTAGAAAGTGCTCTAATTTTGCTCACTGGAGAGAATCAGTCCTTGCCAAACTACAACTGCCAAACACAGAAACAACCTGTTGCTATTATTGCAGGAAACATACCAACATTTTCAGCTCAAGTTGGAACCCTATTGGAGCTTTACAAAAGTCCACAGGTAAGTGGTTGTCAGGTTAAGGAATGAGAATCAGATTGCTCCTAATGTAATCCTCTTACATCTGAGCAAAGAAAACATGGAAGCTGGGTTTACATACCTCTGGAGGCCCTCAGTACTTCTTTTGGTTCTTTGAACACAATTTGCTTAAATAGAGGGGGAAAAAGAATAGGTTCTTTCCTGGGTCGTGTGACTTTTAACAGTAGAAGGAATAGAAAGAAAAAGAGCTGTAGCAGGCCAGCTGGTGATATGGTGGTTAATGTGCCTGGATTTCACTTGTCTGACTGCATAGCACAAGTCTTGATTTTGGTATCCTGAAGAACACACTGGACATATGTGCTTGCATGCCCAAAATCCCAACACAGAAGGGATATTGGGATGATCATCCCCTATGAGGGATGATTTCTCGCTATCCCTCTATCTCTTTGTGGCAAGCACACATAATTTAATTTGCCCTATGACAAATTAAAAATAAAAAAGAAGTAAGATTTGTTAAGTTTCACACATATTTCTTTCCATAGCCATGACATCTAAACCCCAGTAATAGGAATATTGATGATTCTCTTAAAGATGCTTTCTAAAATGTGCACACAATATAGGGAACTATCCCATGTTAGGGCAAGACAATATTAGGAGACGTTCAGAGGACAATTAGACACAAAAATATAAAATCCTCTGCATTCATTATCACTTTGGACAAAGAAATAATATTCCAGCACTGGAGATCCTACAAACTCATAAAATGGTTCAGTTACCCCAGGTGAGATTTACCAGATCTCTCTGCCCTTCCTCACATCCATACAGGTGGATCTCTTGAAGGCACTTCCAGTTACTCTCAGCATGACAACTCTCCACCTCAGAGGTTCTTCCAGGGAAATTGTCTTACAAAACTTTCAGGAGACTTTACTGGTAAACACAGCATTAGCATAGAATAATTATGTTGTAGAAAAAATTATTTTAAAAATATCATAGAGGCTATATGCTTGTGTTTTCAAGACAATATATTTTAAGCCATGTTGATAAAATACAGTATGAAAAACTCAATATATAATTTTTTCTCAGAGTTTAATATTTTAAACTTGGCATATAGGGAAGGAAGCCTCTGATCCACATTGTCACATCAGCCCAGGAAGGCAGAATCACCAACATCTTGTTGCACCATCTTTATAAAGTTTACGCATACCTCAGTTCTTACTGAAGGAATAAAGCATGTATTGAACCTTATAGATTTTTTTTTTCATGCTTTGGTCTGGAAGTGATATTGTTACCTGTACTAGTCACGTGTCCTTTCTCAAAAAAATGGAATTGAAAATAGTCTTCTAGAAGAAGCTGGCCTTCAGCAGAAGGTTCCACATGGCGCCAGCGAACTAGATTTTTAAGGGAATGAAGATTTTCTACTGATAATGCAGCCTCCAACAAATGAGCTAGCGGTAGGGAGCCCCTCCCCCCTGCTTCCCCAGCCTTCTGTCTCTCTTTCTGTCTCAGTTCCTGTCTCTCCCTGCTTTTGTCTCCCCCCTCTTTTGGTAATTTTTCCTTTTCACACTTTTTTTAAAAGGCACAGTTTTTCTCTTGCTCTAGGCTCCACCTCTTATCTTGTTAATTATCGCTCTGACCCTCCCTCCCAGGCAGAAGTAGCTGGGCCTTCAGCAGAAGGTTCCACATGGCACCAGCGAACTAGATTTTTCACGCAGCACGCTTGCAAGGCCCACATTTTTCTATTTTGTGATTTTTTTTAAAAAAAAGAATAGTAAATGGGGAGCTCACCTGGGGCAGCGGCAGCGAGGACGAGCGTCCCGGAGTGCTGCGTACCAGCAGCCAAGCTTGTCTCCCCACGGCGGGTCTCCGCGTCCAGCTTGGCGTCTGGCGTGCGTGTCTGGGCAGCACAGAGCCCGCTGCCATGAAGCCAGCGAGGGCTAAGACACCCAGGAAACCTCTAGTGAAAAAAGGATTCCAAACCAGCCTTAAAGACCCGGTTGGGGTCTACTGCAGGGTGCACCCACTGAGTTTCCTTGATCAAGAGTGTTGCATAGAAGTGATCAATAATATGACTGTTCAGCTCCACACTCCTGAGGGCTACAGACGCAACAGTAATGGAGACTATAAGGAGACTCAGTACTCATTTAAACAAGTGTTCGTGACTCACACCACCCAGAAGGAGCTCTTTGATGTTGTGGCTAGTCCCTTGGTTGATGACCTCCTTCACGGCAAAAATGGTCTTCTTTTTATGTATGATGTGACTGGAAGTGGAAAAACTCACACGATGACCGGTTCTCCAGGGGAAGGAGGGCTGCTTCCTCGCTATTTGGACATGATCTTTAACAGTATAGGGTCATTTCAAGCTAAACGCTATGTGTTTAAATCTAACAACAAGAACAGTATGGATATACAGTGTGAGGTGGATACCTTATTGGAATGGCAGAAGAGAGAAGCCATGCCCAATCCAAAGACCCCATCCAGCAAATGACAAGTAGATCCAGAGTTTGCAGTCATGATAAATGTACAAGAATTCTGCAAAGCAGAAGAGATTGATGAAGATGGTGTCTATGGTGTATTTGTCTCTTATGTTGAAATATATAATAATTACATATATGATCTATTGGAGGAGGTGCCATTTGATCCCATAAAGCCCAAACCTCCACAATCTAAATTGCTTCATGAAGAACCATAACATGTATGTTATGTACAGAAGTAAGATGTACAGAAGTAGAAGTGAAATCTACTGAGGAGGCTTTTTAAGTTTTCTGGAAAGGCCAGAAAAAGAGATGTATAGTTAACACTCACTTGAACCGGGAGTCCAGCCAGTCCCATAGTGTGTTCAACATCAAGCTGGTTCAGGCTCCCCTGGATGCAGACAGAGACACTGTTTTACAGGAAAAAGAACAAATCACTATAACCCAACTCTCCTTAGTAGATCTTGCTGGAAGTGAAAGAACGAACTGGACCAAAGCAGAAGGAAACAGATTACGTGAAGCTGGCAACATTAATCAATCACTGATGACACTCAGAACGTGTATGGAAGTGCTGCAAGAGAACCAAATGTATGGAACCAACAAGATGGTTCCATATCGAGATTCAAAGTTAACCCATCTGTTCAAGAACTACTTTAACGCGAAAGGAAAAGTGTGTATGATCGTGTGTGTGAATCCAAAGGCTGAAGACTATGAAGAAAGCTTGCAAGTCATGAGATTTTCAGAAGTAACCCAAGAAGTTAAAGTAGCAAGACCAGTAGACAAGGCGATATGTGGTTTGATACCTGGGAGATGGTACCAAAACCAGGCTCGGGGAGGTCCAGTTGGAGATGAACTGTTGGTTACGGAAGTGGTTTTACAGAGTTTCCCGCCTTTGCCATCGTGCGAGCTTTTGGACATTAACGATGAGCAGACACTTCCAAGGCTGATTGAAGCCTTGGAGAAATGATATCATCTACGGCAAATGATGGTCGAGGACTTTAACAAGCAATCTAATACTTTCAAAGTTTTGTTACAGGAATTTGACAACACTGTTTCAAATTAAGAAAACTATATTCAAGGAAAACTAAATGAAAAAGAAAAGATGATCTCAGGACAGAAATCGGAAATAGAACGACTGGAAAAGAAGAATGAAACTTTAGAGTATAAGATTGAGATTTTAGAGAAAACAACTGCTATCTCTGAAGAAGATAAACGTAACCTTCAACAGGAGCTGGAAACTCAGAACCAGAAACTCCAGCTACAGTTCTCTGACCAGTGCAGACTAGAAGCCAGGTTGCAGGATATGGTGACAGAAACAACAACGAAGTGGAAGAAGGAGTGTGAGAGTCAAGTGGCAGCCAAACAGCTCAAAATGCAGAATAAACTCTGGGTCAAAGATGAAAAACTGAAACAGCTAAAGGCTATTGTCACTGAACCCAAAACTGACAAGCCAGAGTGACCCTCCCGGGAGCGGGACCAAGCAAAGGTCCCTCAGAGATCCGCCTTGCCGTCGCCGGAGCCTCTTTCTAGTAATTCTATTGCTCATATCCCCAACAGCCAGCAACTCATGAGCTAGCCTCAACCACACAGGCGCTCTTACTCTTGCAGCAGCATTTCTGTAGCTTCCTGTGTTTCGGAATGGGAGCAGAAAATGCCTTCGTACAACACACCTCTCAATGTCACATCTCTTGCGAGGCGTAGGCAGCAGGAGCCAGGACAAAGTAAAACTTGTGTCGTGTCAGGCAGAAGGCGAGGGATGTACTGGACTGAAGGCAGGGAGGTGGTTCCCACGTTCAGAAATGAGCTAGAAATGGAAGAGGATCATTGCAGCAGGAGTGCACCTCCAGTTCGTCTCTGACACAGATGGTCGCGCTCTGCGGGAGACAGATGGGTAGCCTCAAGCAAAGGTCCTTCAGAGATCCGTCTCGCCGTCGCCGGAGCCTCTTTCTAGTAACTCTATTGCTCAGATCCCCAACGGCCAGGAACTCATGAGCCAGCCTCAAGAA
>NW_006203621.1:5397-6072 GCF_000334495.1 Tupaia belangeri chinensis
GGAATGCACCACCAGTTCGTCTCTGACACAGACAGTCGTGCTCTGTGGGAGACACATGGGTAGCCCATAAGCCTGCCTCTAATGTGCAGACCAAGACAGTCATGCAGCCACATGTCCCTCATGCCATCACAATGTCTGTGCCCAATGAAAAGGTGCTAGCTATGTGTGAGAAGTACAGCTATGTGTCAGAAGGCTGACCCACCAGGAACTAGCCTCCGATGGGGGAGATTGAAACTAAACTAGTTAAGGGTGATGTTTATAAAACAAGGGGCGGTGGACAATCTGTTCAGTTTACTGATATTGAGACTTTAAAACAAGGGTTACTAAATGATCAAAAACAAATATCTTCCACCATAGCACCTGCCCAGCCAGATGGTGTAGAGTCTGAATGGACCGATGTAGAAACAAGGTGTTCTGTGGCTGTGGAGATGCGAGCAGGATCTCAGCTGGGGCCCGGATATCAGCATCACGCACAGCCCAAACGCAAGAAGCAATGAACCCACAGTTCCAGTAGCAGAAGAACATTCTTAGCTGTGCTGAACTCATATACAATACCAGAAATGGTCTTCTGACTCTCCCTCAGCTGTGCCATGTGCTGCCTGGATCAAAGTTTCCCCTATATTCCAAAGACATTTGGATTCAGAAAACTTGTATTCTATGCCTTGTTGTATTTAA
>NW_006203622.1:0-1579 GCF_000334495.1 Tupaia belangeri chinensis
AAAAGCTTATTTTTCACCTTCTATCCTAGACATCATAGAGACCTGACAGCTTGTTCTACCCCCAGGCTCATTAATTTCCAGGTGTTCCATGTCAGAGCCAGGTTGCCAGGGCCACCCTGAGCCAAAGCCAGAAGGGATAGGTGTGGCCAAAGGCAGCCTTACAGAGCCAGTCCTGCCAGTGTTAGCCACCCATGGTGAGCCGGGCAGCAACAACTACAGCTGAGTGAGACCTGAGAGGTTCTCCGAGGTCTGAGAGTTCAGCTGTGAGGCAACCTGCAGCCTGGACATTGAAACCCCAAGACCCTGAGTCAGACGGCCTCTTGAGACACTCAGGGCCACATTGCAGACTGGTGGGGCTGGACTTGTGCCCTCAGGAGAAGCCGACAGCTGAGGTGCTGCCTGCACCCGGCTCTCTACATGGAGAAGTGGGGACAGAAGTGGTCAACAAAATACTCAATGCTTAGGTCACAGCCAGGACCCTGCCCTGGGCCCTCTGGTAGTGGCCATCAATATAACTAATACTCCATGTTCATATCATGGTCAGGCTTCTGCACCAAGCAAGAGGCTGTCCTTGAGAAAGAGGTCACCTCCTGAAACAGGATCTGCTGCTGGGAGCCCAAGGCCACTTGTGCTACTCCTCATGGCCTGCTGACCCCTTGGCAGGCAGCCCCATGTCTGCAGCACATGCTAAGTGAACCTTAATGAAGCAGTGAACTTTCAGTAAATTTCACCACTTAAAGAATCCTTTTGTAAAGGTAAAAGTGTTCCCAATACTCTTGATAACCTTGGTTGGAAGGAACATGAAGACATAGAATGCCCTTATTATTAAACTGGGGATGGAAATCCACCTGCTGGGCCATCTTTCATCCAGAACACAGAGAACACATCCGTGTAACTGCAGCATGGCTCCAGTCCATGTCAGCAGTGAGCTGCTACACTGCCAACTAGTCCTGTGCTGTAGGATGCAGCATCATGGCTATAGAGTATTGACTTCGAATGGAAGTTTGGAACTCTCTCTTCTGTGGCAGAGTCTGATTGGGGGACTCAACCAATCTCTAATCCTCCAAGGACAGGCTGGTGGCCAGGCTTTCACTTTGGTGAGTACCCTAGCCTTAGGCTCATTGGGATTTAAATCCCTTTGATTTTTTCAGTGGCAGACTATAATTTGCCTTTGTGCAGTTTCCTCCTGTAATCTGACCATCTGTGAGCAGGCCTTTGGCAGGGAAAGAAGAGATCCCCGTGGCAAATATCAAGGGCTTCTTTCTAAGAGGATTAGCCTAGTGGCTCCAGTGGAGCAGAAGTGAGAAGTCATGTGGGCAGGGCCAGTTCCACCAGAATGACACACATACGAACACCTCTAGGGAAGCAAAGTGTTTTAGAGCAACTTGTAACCATTTAGGAACATTGGACCAGTAGACGTTTTCCTTGATTATAGTCAGGTCATATTTATGGATGACACCACTAGGCCTGTCCTTTGGGGCTTGTTACCAAAAGTCATTTCTCAGAGAGAGTATGTGAGAGTGGCTGACTGGTCCTATTTCTTGAAGACCAACATCTTGGGGCCAGCAGGGGCATGGGG
>NW_006203622.1:1633-2504 GCF_000334495.1 Tupaia belangeri chinensis
GATTTCTCATTTTCCCTTTCTCTGTCTCTCTCCAATGAGTGCACACACCCTATGGAAAAAAACTAAATAATAGTAGTAGTAGTATAGTAGTAGTAGTAGTAGTAGTAGTAGTAGTAGTAGAAGTAGTAATTTAAGACCAACATCTAGTTTGCTCTCAATTTCTCCATTCTGCAGTTACTTAGGATAACAATCTGTGCTCCTTCACAGATATTATTTAAATAAATGGACTTCAGAGGCTCAGGGCAACACCTTCTCAGCCAGGGTGTAGCCCCTGGGAATGCTGTTTAAGAGCCCCAGCTTGCTGTGGGGGTGGGGTGAGTGGCGAGAGTGGCAACTTTAGGCCTCAGTGGGAGGCTGAGTGCAAATGCCACAGGGCAAACATGAGGTAGAAGCTACCAGTGCCTGGAATCCCCATGGGCCCTGTCTCATCTCGCACGTGAGTTTCTCCTATAGTATAAAACCCTAAGCAGTGGTTATTGGCAATGTCAGGTTAGTGTTTTGGTCTCAGATCCAACTTTGAACAACCAACGACCTCCTAGGATGCTGAAATGGAAAATGAGCTGAAAATGAGAACTGCACAATGAAAGGGAGAGTTCATGAACTATGCTGGAAACACTGACTCACCAAGGTGCAAACTTCCTGAGCACATCCTGCAGATGGCCCTTTAATAAATAGCTACAAACTTTAGCAAAGCATCCCCCACAGAAGATGAGCAGTTTACCCTCCCAGGAATGAGGAGTCTTTGAAGAACCCTCCTGGCTGCTCTCAGAGGACAGAGGTTTCGGCCCCTCCCTCGCTCTGGGTAAACAGCCCTTATCATGAGTGCTGTTCTGGAACCTGTGAAGCAGCTTCTTCCATGCCTAAGTGGGGC
>NW_006203623.1:0-240 GCF_000334495.1 Tupaia belangeri chinensis
AGAATTATTTATTTAATTTTATTCCTCATTGTTACATTTTCTTTTTTTAGAGATTTTATTGCTATAAGATTTTTTTTTTTTAAATAGATTTTGCTATAGGGCACATGTGCTCACCAGAGAGAAAGAGAGACAGAGATGGAGGAGTTGGGAGTGGGCATGCTGCCATCCCTTCTCCTCCATTCTCCTCTTGGGATTTTGGGTATGCTGGCGTGAGTTTCAAGCTGCCGGGTATGGTACTCA
>NW_006203624.1:0-1387 GCF_000334495.1 Tupaia belangeri chinensis
AAAAAAAAAAAAAAAGGTTAAAAAAAATCCAAAGGAATTCACAGAAAAACTCCCAGAAATGATAAATGAATATAATAAAGTAGTAGGACACAACATCAGTATATAAAAATCTACAGCATTTCTATACATGAACAAGGGACAGACTGAGGTAGAATTGAAGACAGCAATCCCATCTAGTTTAGCCACAGAAAGTATAAGATACCTAGGAATAAAAGTAACCAAAGAAGTATAAGACCTCTACAAGGAAAACTATAAAAACTAAAACATGAAATTAAAAATGACACATAAAGAGTGGAAAGTCATCCCATGTTCCTGGATTGGAAGAATTAACATAATCAAAATGTCAATCCTACCCACATTAATTTACAAATATAATTCAATCCTGATAAAATGATCACATATATTCTTCACAGGTTTAGAAAAAGCAATTATAGAATTTGTCTGGATTCATATAAGAGCCTGCATTGCCAAAGTAATTCTGTGCAAGAAGAGTGGAATAGGAGGGATCTCACTCCCTGAAGCCAAAATAAATTACAAAGCTGTTATAATTAAAACAGCATGGTATTGGCACAAAAACAGGTATGTGGACCAATGAGCAGAATAGAAACTCCAGAAATAAACTCCCACACGTATGGCCAACTGATTTTCGACAGAGGGCACCAGTCAATCCAGTGGGGAAAAGAAAATATCTTTAGCAAATGGTGCTGGAAAAACTGGGTATCCATGTTCAGAAAGATACAACTAGACCCTTATCTCTCACCATTAACAAACGTCAACTCAAAATGGATCAAACATCTAAACCCAAGGCCTCAAACTATAAAACTACTGCTGGATAATAAAGGGGAAAATCTTGGAGACATTAAATTAGGCAAGGACTCTTAAATAAGTCCCCCAAAACACAGGCAATAATCCCCAAAATAGACTAATGGGATTATACCAGGTTAAGAAGTATCTATACAGCAAAAGAAACAATAATAAGAGTGAAATGGCAACCCTTGGAATGTGAGAATATATTTGCCAATATGGGACTGATAGCCAGAATATACAAGGAATTCAAGCATTTCACCAAAAAAAATAAAATAAAATAAAATAAAATTTAAAAAAATAAAAAAAGAGCAACCTAATTAAAAGATGGGCAAGACCAGCGGTTAATGTAATGGCTATGTCGCTGGACTCCCATGTAGTCAACCGTGGTTCGAGTACTGGACTCAGTGGCTTAAAACTCATGCTGGCTGCGTGTGCGTGCATGCCTAAGATCCCGAGAGGAGAATGGAGGAGAAGGGATTGCGGCATGGCCATCCCCCTGGGGGGTGACTTCTCGCTTTCTATCTCTCTGTCTCTCTCTGTCTGTCTGGCGAGCGCACACGCCCTATAGCAAAAACAAAAA
>NW_006203624.1:1644-22170 GCF_000334495.1 Tupaia belangeri chinensis
GGAGGAGAAGGGATTGCGGCGTGACCATCCCCCCTGGGGGGTGATTTCTCGCTTTCTGTCTCTATGTCTCTCTCTCTGTCTGGCGAGCGCACGCGCCCTACAGTGAAAATCTCTCCAAATAAATAAATAAATAAATAAGAAAGATATGCATCAAAACCAAAATTAGATACCACTGAACTCCAGGTATCTAAGATTAAAAAATAATTTTAAAAAATTAAGTGCTGGTGAGGCTATGGTGAAAAGGAAACTCTGACACTGTTGGTGGAAATGTAAATTAGTTACTGAGGAGAACAAAATAGAGGTTCCTCAAAGACTTACAAATGGAATTACCATACAATCCAGTAATTCCACTCCCGGGTATCTACCCAAAGGATAGGAATACACTCAGTCAGAAAAGTGCTTGCACATCCATGTTTATTGCAGCATTACTCACAATTGCTAAGACATGAAACCAACCCAATGTCCAAGAACAAATGAATGGACTGAAAAAATGTGGCACATACACACTATGGAATGCTACTTAGCCATAAAAAAAAGAATGAGACCCTGGAAATTGATATAGAGTGCATGAATATGGAAGATTTACTGCTAAGTGATGCATGAAAGAGAAATATTGTATGTCCCCACTCAGTGTATACTGAATGTCTGTACTGTATGGTAGAAACGGAAAGATTAGAAGTTATAAAAGAATAGAAAACAATTGTGGATACTAAGATAATGTGGGAGGAGAGTAGAAAACGGGAGAAGGTGAGAGGGAAAAAAGAAAGAACATTTAAGTGACACAAAAATGGAAAATTACTGTTGTTGGTAATGTGTATCATAATATCTTTAACTAGACTAATATGCAATGTATTCATGCTGAGAAAATTCATTTTGCAAACTGTAATGATATACAGTGATTGAATGTATAAATATTTTTTTTTAAAGGAAAGCACATTTTTTATAGAGGAAGTCCACCATTCCTCATGTATTCATTTGTAGCATCCATTCTGTGTATATGTTTCTAGCAGTATGTATTAGTCATGGAACTGTGATTTACTTAGGAAGACAGGTGCATGAAATTGACAATTACTCAAATAATAACTTAAATTAAAAATATAATAAGTAATTCAAAGCAGGAGGATAGAATACTCTTGACATCTAAAAGTAGGATCTAGCAATTAAACAGAATAAGGATGGGCCGGCCAGTAATGTAGTGGTTAAGGAGACTGGATCACACACAGCTGACTGCAGGGTTTAAATTCTGGACCCAGAAGCTTGAAAAATACACCAGGTGCATGTGCATACATACCCAAATTCCCAAGAAAATAATGTAGGAGAAGGGATTATGGCATAGCTATCTCCATGTGTGCTTTTTCACTCTCTCATTCTCTCTCTCTCTCTCTCTTTCTCTCTTTCTTTCTCTGTCTAGAGAGTGCTCATGCCCTGAAGAAAAACAAAAAAAATTCATATTTTCTGGTCTTAAAACAATTTTTGAACTTAAAAGTTTAAGTACACCTATAAGTGAAAAAAGGGGAAATTACAAAATCGAATGTGCATTATGAATTGACAATTTCACTTAAACAATTGCACAAAAAATTGCTATAATATTATGTATAGATAAAAATTATAAAAAATGCTCTGAACTTCACTGAAGTTACCTCTTCCATTTCTGTTAAATAATTTTATAATGACTTAATTTTTGCAGTGAGCATGTATAGCTTTTATGTTCAAAAACAAGTAAAGAAAAGTGCATTTTAAAGATAAAATGTAGGGCCATAAAACCACAGTATCATGCTGGCATCTGGACATTGACCTATGTGTCCAAGTGCTCAGCAAAAAATTTTATTAAACCAGTAAAAATGTATATTAACAACATATAGCCTAATAAATATTCTTTGATAAAACAAAGACTTTTAAAAGTATTTTAACTAAATAATTTATTTCTTTTATATTATGAATTCAAGATTTACTCTCTGTCCTGAAAGTTAATTATATTTTTCATTTTCAAAAAAGGGAGATTAGGGACCAGCAGTTAGCGTAATGGCTATGTCGCTGGACTCCCACGTAGTCGACTGTGGTTCGAGTCCCGGAGCCGGTGGCTTAAACTCACGCCGGGCATGTGTGTGTGTACACCCAAGATCCCAAAAGGAGAATGGAGGAGAGGGGATTGCGGTGTGGCCATCCCCCCTGGGGAGTGATTTCTCGCTTTCTATCTCTCTGTCTCTCTCTGTCTGTCTGGCGAGCGCACGTGCCCTATAGCAAAAACCTCTTCAAAAAAAAAAAAGAATAAATACTCATTTCACTTAGTTTTTGGATATACCAAAGGAATTAAAATAAAGATAGTTTTGGATTTCACAAAATAAAAACGCATATACTGGGTATTTTTTTATGAACAAAACACTGCTTGCTGCCTTTGGGAAATCTCCGAAAAGAAGTAGTGTATGGGCCCGCAGGAGGTGTGGTGATTAAGGCACTGGACTTCCATATTGCTGATTGCAGTTCAAGTGGCTCGAGACTCAGGCCAGGAGCATGAATGCATGCCCAAAGTCTGGAGAGGAGATTAAAGAAGTGATTGAGGCATGGCCATACCCCCCATGGAAGTGTGTGTGTGTGCATGTATGTGCTTTTCTCACTTTCTCTCTGTCTCTCCAGTGAGTGCATGCACCTTATAGCAAAAATCTCTCTCTCAAAAACAGAAGAAATAGTTTACTAATAACAAATATGTATTGCATACCTACTCTGTACCAGGCCCTGTGCAATAATTTGGGATTCAAAAATGGAAATAACATAGTGTCTACCTTTAAAATACTTTTGATTCAGTGATAAAGACAGACACATACATAACTTTCTACATACACTACTAGAAAACTCAAATTGTATTAATCAAATATTAATCAAATAGGTAAGTCTTAGATCTAGACATAGATAAAGCATGCTAGCACACATTCTTCTAGAAAGTGTCACAGGGTCATACACTCTATAATCAGGGAAATCAAGGGCAATTAGCTTGAATGGTTTGCCACACTTCAAAACCATGAAAATACAGAAAAGTAAACATGGGCTGAGAAACAAAAAGAGAGATGGACAAGTTTTGCCCAAATTTCTGTCATACTTAGAAATGTTGGTGACCTTTCTAAGAATAGTCACTTTCTGGATTTTATGTAATAACCCTGAATTGTGAAATAGTTTAGCTGCTGACAATGTAAATTATTATAGAAAAAGTCCTTGTTATCTCAAAAAAGTTCTGCTTTTCTCTTTTTGTCAGTTTTTCTAGTGGTGTCTGTGGTAACAAAAGAAGGTCTTAGATCCAAGGTGATAAGAGGGAGTGGTTAGTTTTCTTTCTTGGTAGTCAGCATGGGCATTTATATAAAAAGCTCACAAATAAGCATTTCATTATCAGTGTAACACCACTGCTCAGTAATGGTGTTTGGAAATACACCAGCTCTCACTGAGATACTCACTTATACATCCAAGTAAAATGTTTCTACCATCTACAATATGCCAAATGATTACTAGGCTTGGAAAAGTAAGAAAGGAGGACCACATAGTCTAGGCCCCTGAATCCACACAAAATTTTGTTATATAGACAACAAATTTCTTATAATCTGGTTAATAGAATTAATCATATCCCTTTAGCTATCTAATCTTCATTTCTTCGTTTGCTTAAATATGTACTGAGCGTTGGGCCAGTGGTGGCACCATGGCAATGCAACCCTCTGTGATGCTAGGAACATAATGGGAAAGCTCCCCAGTTTGCATCCAAGGTCTCCCTGAATATGCTAGGTGTGTACATGGTCAGGATCCAGGCTGGCTGAGGTGAGGGATGGATTGCAATGTGAGGACCCTGTTGGGGATGCCTGTCTTCATTTTTCTTCCTCTCTGTGTCTTAGAAGAAATAAGATAAAAGAAATTTACAAAACAATTCCTTGATCCATGGGCTGTTGAATGTATGTTAACAAGCATGAAAAAATCAATCTTGTACACCTACGTTAGAATTCTTGGGTGACCAAGTACATTGTCTAATATTTTGAAAGAAATATTTTTCTTCTGAGTAGTATTTCTCGACTGTGTTTAAAGTATTTAGTCATTGATGCTGTAAAGAGATGTGCTGTCATTCAGACTTTGTTGTTTTATTGCTAGAGCAGGCAGGGTAAGAATAATTCTTAAGGGTCCTAAGATTTTCAGAATGGTAAGTAATCATTGGCTTCATCTTAAAGTCACCAGTTGTATTATCTCTTAACCAAAGTCAACCTTTCCTCTGAAGGTTTGAAGCCAGGCACTGACTTCTAACTATACAAGTCCTAGACAAATAGCATCTTCTTCCAATAAAGGCTAATTTGTTTGCATAGAAAAATCTGTTGTCTAGAATAGCCATCTTCATCGATTATCTTAGCTAGATATTCTAGATAATTTGTTGAAGATTATACATCAGCACTTTCTGCTTCACTAGGCACTTTTATGTTATAAAAATAGCTTCTTTAAATTTCTCTCAGTTACGAGTTAAGGCCTTGTTCTAGATAAGGGATTGGATTAAAGGAATGTTGTGGCTGGTTTGATCTTCTGTTCAGACTACTGAAATTTTCTCCAGTACCAATAAGGCTGTTTTACTTTCTTATCATTCTTGTGTTTACTGGAGTAGTAATACTTTTAATTTTCTTCAAGAACTTTTCTCTTGCATTCACAACTTGGCTAACTATGAGGTACAAAAAGCCTAGTTTTTGGTAAATCTTGGCTTTAACATGTTTTCCTCACTAAGATTAATCATTTCTAGTTTTTGATTTAAAGTGACATGTGACTCTTCTTTCACTTAAACATTTAGAGGCCACTGTGGGGTTTTTCATTGGATGAATTTTAATAGTGTTATATTTCAGGAACTAAGAAGGTCTGAGGAAAGGGAGAGAAATGGAGGATGGACAGTTGGCAGAACAGTTAAAATATACACTCTGTTGATTAAGTTTATGTCTTATATGGATATGGCTCATGGCATACCCAAACAATTACAATAGGACATAAAAATTACTGATCATAGATCACTATAATATACCTACAAATAATAAAAAAGTTTAAAATATTGCAAGAATTACCAACACGTGACAACAGACACGAAGTGAACACAAGCTGCTGGAAAATGGCACAGATAGACTAGCTCAATGCAGGATTACCACAAATTTTCAATTCTTAAAAAATCAAAATCGATGAAGAGTAATAATGCAAAGTACAATCAAATAAGTTATACCTTTATATCCTATTAGTAACTGTGGTTAAAAATAAAACATAACTTATTTTTCTCTCAACTTATTCATAATTTTTTAAATGGCTATTAAGTTGTAAATGAAACTTTTATGTATTTCTTTTGTCACATGAAAAAATTATTGAAACTCCAAGATACCAGTGAACCAAGAAAGTTTGGGAGCCTTTGGTCAAAACCAATCATGTTAATCCTATTTCCTTTCTCCCCAGCTTCCCTGCACGAAGGGTAACCATATGACCCAATTCTGGGCTAAGCAGAAATACGCAGAGTATAAAAGTTCTGAGAAAGCATTTTCTTTTTTTGGTAAAAAGTAACAACAGCTAATATTGGTTGTCCTTCAATGAAATCCAATTTCCTTAATAATAGAATCCTGTAATTTCAGCTAAAGACAACATATTCCAGCCTTCTTTCCTACTACTCATGGCTAATTGACTGAGATTTAGCCAAAGGCACATGAGCAGAAATGGTGTATTAAAAATTCTGAATTATATCCTTTAAAAAGTTGGGGGGGGGGCATGCCGTCTATTTGTTTCCCAAAATATAAATGACTAGCCTCAAATACACAAAGATAATACCAGCAGATTTGAGATAAGAATGTCAGGCTTCCTTATTTCTAATCCATGTTCTTTCTGTACAGTATACTCATTGAGGTCTTGGAAATCTTTTTGCTATAATTCTATATACTATAGTTGATATGTTAATATAAATTCTTTGACATGATGCCATACTATTTATTTAAAATGAAAATAACTTAAATTTACATTGTTGTAACTTTAGACCATTGCATTCTGGTTAAGAAACAAGATTAAGTTAGTAGGGCAATTGAGAATCTTAACATGTGCAGCTAAAGGTGAGACCCTAGTTCATGGTAGGTTTTTTCTCCAAAGCACGGGTCATATGAGCCATGGACAATTCTTAAGACTAGAAATAACAGAAAGGCAGAGCTTTTACCATTGTTCTATGAATTAAATTTTCTCTTAATCAGGAATGGGAATATAATAAGCTTCTTGCCTTTTGTGCTATAAAATACTGGAAGTTCTAGTTTTACTTTACATAAAACACTGAAATAAATGACATACAGAGACATAAAGATAAGTGAACACTTAAGGGAAGTGAATCATAAGATTATAAAATAGCAAAAGAATTCATGAAAAGATCACGACTATAAAATCACATCAGAGACAGTTGACTTGGTAACTAAGTTGTTGAGAGTTTTATAAGAAAAACAAACTAGGGGACCAGCAGTTAACGTAATGGCTATGTCACTGGACTCCCACGTAGTCGACCGCAGTTTGTGTCCCGAACCCGGTGGCTTAAAACTCATGCCAGGCGCATGTGCTTATGTGCCCAAGATCACAAGAGGAGAACAGAGGCGAAGGGATTGCGGCATGGCCATCCCCCCTGGGGGGTGATTTCTCGCTTTCTGTCTCTCTGTCTCTCTCTGTCTGTCTGGCGAGCGCACGTGCCCTATAGCAAAAAAACCTCTCCAAAAAAAAAAAAAAAGAAAGAAAGAAAGAAAAACAAACTAAAGTGATTTCAACACCCAATAAAAATATATAACAAATTTTCTTATACCCTCTACCATGTTCAAAATCATATCACATTGTAAAATTACATAATTCCCTAAAATATAAAAATAATGGTTGACTCTCCAAAGAGATACCATGATTGAAGATGTCTACAAAGCATATCTATGCACTCTACTCCAAGCCATCTGCAGAACCTCAAACACTATTGTGTTTGCAAACCTATAGTCCCTAAGCCACAACTTTGTGGTGATCCAGGGATCCTTAAGTTTCACATTAGCCCTGATGGCTCATCCCAAGGGAGATTTCCAGCTATACTTTTGGCTGTGTGAATATGATGGGCACCATGTTCTTCTGATACCTACACTGCAATTTCATTCAAGAAACCGTCTTTAGGATTTACTTAGCAGAACAAAGTAAGGGAGATGATGATCACTATCATTATAGAAGGGTACATTTTTAATATTATTTCTATGACCTTTGAATCACTTATATCCTGTGGATGACTTCTTCATGTAACAAAAAACTT
The DNA here is from genome assembly GCF_000334495.1 of Tupaia belangeri chinensis. Lineage (NCBI taxonomy): Eukaryota > Metazoa > Chordata > Mammalia > Scandentia > Tupaiidae > Tupaia > Tupaia belangeri. The sequence goes on from NW_006203624.1 coordinate 8,933, forward strand.
TTTGTTTGTTTGTTTGTTTTTTTAGGTTTTGCCATAGGACACATGCACTTGCTGGGAAGACAGAAAGAGACAGAGTGAAAGTGAGAAATCACCTCCAGGGAGGCTGGCCATGGTGCAATCCCTTCTCCTTCGGCCTCCTCTTGGAATTTTGGGCATGTACACACTCACATCCAGCATTATTCTCAAGGCCCTAGGTCCAGGACTTGAACTGTGGTTGGCATGTGGAAATCCAGTGCCTTAACCACCATGCCACCTGCTGCCCCCACACACACACACGCGCGCACGCGCGCACACACACACACACACACACACACACACACACACAATTTAAACCTAAGGTTGAAATGAAAACATGGTGAATTAATCTAACATCTAACTGAATAAATAGAGGCATTCAACCTATATCTGGACTAGGTACACCTACAAAGAATACACTGATGGTGTTCAATGAAGTCAATTAGGAGAAAAAGGTATATCTAAAAGAGACACTTGATGTGAAAGTTACTTAACTTCATTTGTTTTGGTTATAATAATTCTAGGAATTCTTTTTGGAATGGTTTAGAGTATATGCATTTATTCTTGTAAGTCTAAAGCAATTCTGTTGAAATGAAATGAAATTCAGAGTAGAGAAATGAAGTGAAGTTCAACAACTGAGCTAAACACCAAAGGCTCTAAAAACCTAAAACTTGGTCCAAATCCTACCACTAATTTTCTGTGCCTTCCTTTCCCCATTTTACCACTGATCCTGCTAATGAACCTATATTTACTAAGACTTCCTACATTTTTAAAAAGAGCAGGGACTCCTAATTTATTCATTAAAAAATTTTTGTATTATAACACACTGCTTTTTGTTTGGGGTTTTTTTCTTTATCTTTGCTAGTGTCACACACTTTGTGGCATTCAGGATTTGCCAAATGATATATAAGATAAATTCAGAAATAAGATGGGGGAAAAAAACCTTTATTTAATGATCAAAGAAGAAACTAAGGGCCCCCCTCCCTGGCCTCTCTGGCGCTGGATGGCCCGGAGGCCGAAAACAAGGTTGAAGAACTTGCAACTTGAGAAGATGATAGTTACCCACTCTGCATTACCTCAGGGGAAAACAAGAACTACTCTGCCATTCTTAAGGAAGCCAGATACCCAAGGACAACTCACACTGCAGATCCCTACAACACCATTCCTGGTAACTACAAGATGACTGCTGTGCCGCATCAGCTGATAATCATCCCTGCATACCAGAACTGCTTTCCTGAAACTGCATTCCCTGGAGACTCACCTACACTTGTGGATCTGCAGGAGACCCTCCCTTAATCCAACCCTGAATAGAATCTGTGCTCCCTATTGTCAAAAACTTTATGAGCTGATAATTGGAATTCGTGGCCTCTCTCCCTTTACTTGTATGTATCACCTTTTCAATAACTCTTCTGGAAGACAACTGTATATAGCAGAGATAGTGTAATGGGAGAGTGGGAAAGGGCAGAGGGACAAACATAGGGGAAAAAAAAAAGAAAAAAAAGAGGAAGAGAAAAAAAAACATATATATATACATAAGCATGAAAGTAGAAATGGAATATTATTGATGATAACATGCTTGATTAAGTCACTATGCAGTCTATTCTAGATGGGAAATTACATTTAGTACGTTGTGATGATGCTCAGGGAATGAATGTTAGGTAACAACAACAACAAAAAAAAAAAAACGGTAAAACTATTCGTACCATTTAAAAAAAAAAAAAAAAGGATATTTGATGGCTGCAGTGAGCGGTATGGGCCCAGTTGGGTTCTACTTTATAGTATGCTCTTTTTACCCAATGGGGTTTAGGCCTAAAGTCAGACTTGAGTTCATGTATAGGTATGTGCCAGCTGCGATAACTATTGGATATATTTAGACTAATTAAGTTCACTGACAGATATTTGGGGAGGGGGGAGGCACAGAGGGCAATCGTGGATGCCAGGGACAATGTGGGAGGAGGATGGGTCATAACAGAGGGAGGGGGATGGGGAATCTAGGATGGCAAAACAAAAGGCAAGGTATGCAGGACATGAGAATTGGGAAATTATTTGCTGAGAACATATATGTTGACGTGCTTGATTGAGCCAATGCACAGTGTATTTTGGATGGAAAATTAATTTGGGTGTTGTGATGGGAAAAAAATTATAATAAAAAATAAACTATAAAAAAAAAAAGAGAAGAGGATAGAGTGGGAAAAACATAGAAAAGACATTGAATGATAAAGCGGGGAGATTAATGTCTCTGTATTGACTGACATGCATGGCATTCCCTTTTGAAAAAGCAATGGAAGTCAATGTAAAGTTATATGTAATCCAATGTAATATAAAGAAGATTATGAAAAAAAAAAGAAGAAGAAACTAAGATTAGCAATAAAGACTTCGTTATTTTGTAAATTTTGCTGGTATAATTAATACTAATACAATTGTTGACTCATAATAATACCCAGGAAACTTGCAATTTAGTGTTAAAAATAAGATAATTATGTAAACAATTATAAAACATGACAGACTGTAAGAAGTAAAAAAAGTATTACAAAGCTTAATGAGAAATGAGATGTGGTATTCATAGACCAAAAGAATCTTTCCAGCTGGCTACATCAATTTTTATCATCATTATTTTTTCAAAATCATCAGGATCACCAAGCCTTCTGTTTCCTCCAGTCTCTCCATGTTTTTCTTATTCTCTTGCCAAATTGCAGTTACAATCCTTCTTCAAGCCCATTTATCCCTCTTCAGCTAATATTTCAATTTTCTCTGTCCCATTATTTATGTCAGATCCCATCTGGTTGTAAAAACTGGCCTTTTTTCATTCCTTTAAATGGACTATGTTCACTCCCACCTCAGAGTCTTTCCATATGTTGTTCCCTCTGCCTAGAACACTCAGTTCATGTCCCCAATTTCCTTAATCTCCTCCTATTTCACTTTGTTGGCCCTTCCTCATTCTTCATATCTCTGTCTAAACCTCACATCAGGGAAGCGATATTTGACTCACAGCCTAAGTTATGCTCTTCTAAATACCCAGCACAGACTGCTGCAAAACACTTGACACTTGAAATTAGTTATCAATACTGCCTCCATTGGGGTGAGCGCCAGTTGTGTCCTACTTGTGGCTAAATCTTCAGCACTAGTGTTCAATTGACACTTGCTAAGCATTTGATAAATAACGGCTCCATGAGTGAATAAATGAAAGGTCTGAGAGATGCCACACGTTCAACTGGGACAATCATGGAAAAGTTTATGGAAGAGGAACTTTGTTACATGCATACACATAGTAACAGGCAGTGGGAACAGTTGGTGATGAGACTTGGAGAAAAGTGAGTCAGTGGGTTCTTAGAGAAGAGTTGACAGTTCTCTTTGGCTAGAAAGAAAGGGCCATATAGTAAAGTAAGCAAAGATCAGGCTGGAAAGGAAGGTCAAAATAATAGGGTAAGGGAGACTCATTTTGGAAATTAACATTTAAATTTTTTTAGCTGATGGGGAGACAACTAAAGAATAGGATTCATAGGTTTAATCAAAGGAGAAAGAGGCTGCACGTAGGAAGTTTGTGCTTACCCTCACAGTAGGACACTACAGGCAAGAAATACTATTATTAACCCAGTAAAAGCCCATTTGAATGGACTGGTGAGAACTCAAAAGAGATAGAAATCATAATGCAGCATCAGAAAGAATCACAGGTTTAGAGTTAATTATGTCGGGAAGGACTAAAATATTTAACAACAATTTGTATTTGTGAGAAGGCAAGAAAAAAAGGTAGGTCAGCATGTCTCTTGAGGTTTCTATGAGAGTAACTGGACAAATGGTAAAGTTAGGAAAAATGGAATATTCTGAATTTAGGGATGGTGTAGAGAGGGAAATTATGACTTTACTTTATGACAGTGTTGTGCTAGATTTTAAAAAATTATATAGAATACAATATTCTTTGGGTGAATACTCTAAATCACAGACTGAATATTAATGAAGTGAGATTTCACACTTAAATATCTGGTAACTACCTTAGTTTTTTCATATGATTTTATAGCATAAAATTATGTAAATGATAGTGCCTCAAGTCACTGGATAAACGTAGTGTGTCCTCTTGAAAAAATTTCTACAGAAAATTTGAGATAATAACCATTAACCAACTTAACCCTCTCCTCCAACTTAAAAATATTTTCATGTTATAGAAGAGAATGCAATGGATTTTTAAATAACACTCTCAAATTCAAATAAATGTTGTGCTTGGAAAATTGCTTCAGGGTCTACCTTTCTTTCAGGTCTTACTTTTCTAGGGGTCTTCCACGACCTAGTCCAAGTTTATTTTGCTAAGTTGTCTAAGTAGCCTGTCCATATCCATGCAGCTAGTGAATGACAGAGCAAGAATTTTAAGTCAGATCTATCTCAAGCCTGTCCACTGACTACTACACTAAATAATATGCAATGATTTTATGATCTTTGAATTTTAGTTAATAATATATTTAGCATCACTCATCAAGTGAATGCCAATATGAGGCCAAATACTAGCATCTGGTAATTTTTAATAATGAATTAACGTGGGTCCCAAAACAAGTGCTTTCTCATAGTGCTTGGAAGAGAGTGAAGATGGGATTATCATCACAACAGAGAAAAAAAGATGCATATGGTGTTTCATAATCCAGGACCCTCTAATCAGATGGCTATGTTAAACATTCTTTTAAGATCCAGTCTATCCTCCACATTTTTAAAATATAGAGCTGACATCATTCTCCTTTCAAAAACTTGAAAGCACAGTTTCTTTTTTTTTTTTAAATTGTCAAAGGACATGCATGAGAGAGAGAGAAAGAAAGAAACACACCCTAATAGGGTACAATCATGTCACAATCTTTTTTATTCCATTTCTCCATCCATTCAGGAGTTTGAGCATAACTACACATGCACCTAGCATGTTTTTAAGCCACCAGGGCTGGGTTCAAATCATGATAGCCATGTGGGATGTGTGGTCCCCATGCACAGCACTTAACCACTTCACTCTATGGCCAGCTCAACAATCTGGTCCTAAACTACTCTCAGCAACTAATCCTCACACAATCTTAGTTCCAAATATATTAGACTATTAACTAGGTAGTGAGTACAACTAAAAGTCTTCCTGATAAAATAACCTTAAGATTAAGATTTCAGAGTGAGTAAAGATTGGTCAGATTAAAGGGAAACAGGGCTGAAAGGAGAGAGTTGTAGGTAGGAACACGCAGAAACTACATCGCATAGAAAGCAAACCAGGCCAGCTGAAGGAAGTTCAATGTGGGAAGATGGGAAGACATGAGACTGAAAAGGGAGGTAAGGCAAAAGGCAGATGTTGGAAAGAAGACCTCATAAGGCACATAGAACATAGCCCTTCTGGGTCCAGCAGATGACATAATGGTTAGGCCGCTGGACTCATACAGAGTCAACTGTAGTTTGAGTCCGAGACCTGGTAGTTTAAAACTCATGCTGGGCACATGTGCCCAAGATCCCAAGAGGAGAATGGAGGATAAGGAATTGTGGTATGGCCATCCCCTGGGGGGGGAGCAGTGATTTCCCACTTTCTGTCTCTCTGTCTCTGTCTCTCTGGCAAGTGCATGCACCCTCTCTCTCAGAAAGAAAGAACATAGGCCTTCCTGTTAATGGCACAGAGTAAGTGAGTGACATGCTCAGATCAGATCTGCACTTCAGAAAGTTCACTCAAAACACAGCTTGGGAGCCCTTCTTCAAGAGGCAGCCAGCTCCATGGCTCCTGTGATCTAGCCATTTGGGGAGAAAGGAAGATGTCCCACTGATAACTGGGCCTCCAGCATCCAACACTCGCGTGGTAGGAAGATCCTTTTCAAGTCTCCTGTCTCTATCTGCCTTTGTCTCTCTCTACATCTGTCTCTGTCCTCGCTCTCGCTGTCGCTCACCCTTTTTTTTATTTTTTTACCTTTTAGAATTTTTTTAAGGAGAGGCATTTTACAGGGCCCTTTGGCCCCTCCTACCCAGCGCTATCCCTCTCCCACAAGGGAAAAGGATAGCTCCTCTTTATCCACACACAGTTCAATGGAAATCATGGAAATGTCTGATAAAGAATTCAGAACATTCATAATGGCAAAGCTAACAAAGATGGAAGAGAAGAGAGACAAGGAACTGCTGAAGAGGAAGGAGAAAGGAGTTGAAGAGTTCCAGGAGGTGAGGAAATTCATGCTAGATCTAAAAGAGGAATTTCACACTTTACAAAAGAATCAGATGGAACTGTTAGAGATGAAGGCTATAATACAAGAAGTCAAAATCTCCCTTGAAAGTATTAAAAGCAGACTAGATCATACAGAAAATAGAATCTCTAATGTAGAAGAGAAAGTGGTTGGCCTAGAAAAATCCACCACGAAGACTGAGAAAATGGCCCAAAAATTTGAGAATAATATGCGAGAAGTACTAGATACCATCAAACGTCCAAACATCCGGATAATAGGCATCCCAGAAGGTGAAGAGACTCATAAGGGCATTGATAATCTATTCCATGAAATCTTACAAGAAAATTTTCCAAACCTGGAGAGGCACTCAAAGATTCAGTCCCAAGAAATACAGAGGACCCCAAATAGAATCAACCCAAGAAGATCTTCTCCAAGACACATTATAGCCAGATTGACCAAAACCACAGACAAAGACAAGATACTAAGACTGGCAAGAGAAAAAAGGCAAGTTACCTACAAAGGGTATCCCATCAGACTAACGGCAGACCTCTCATCGGAAACAATGAGAGCGAGGAGAGAATGGGAAAATGTATTCAAAGTATTAAGGGAAAAGCAATTTCAACCGAGAATTCTGTACCCAGCAAGGTTATCGTTCATTTGGGAAGAAAAGACACGAACTTTCCCAGATAAACAAAACCTGAAAGAATTTACCAGCACCAGACCGGATCTCCAAGAAGTTCTTAAGGGAGTGCTATGTCAGTAAAATTAAATGCAGACACACAGAAATAAGAGTTCAGAAACTAAGAAAATGGGCAACTTAATTGTAGGGCCAAAAGCTGGAGTTGAGTATTACATCCCAGATTTCAATCTGGAACATCGAACCTCAACAGATACAGAAGAAAGATTAAGTACATGAGACTGAACTGATGAAACAGTATTCTACGACTTGACTAAAATATTGCTGCTTTTCTTCTAAGCTTTGTTGTCTGGTTTTAAGGACTTTTGTCCTGTCTTCAGCTATCAATAGATTCATGTTCCGACTATTTGAACAGAATACTAACCTGTTTCTAGGCTTTAAGTTTCAAAGAAATATCCTTACCAGTTCAAAACTGCTTTTCTTGAAACCATCGGCTGATCTTGCTATTGAAAGTAGTTAGATTACTTATGATATTGTGTGATCAACGAAATGTTGGGGGAAAAGGAATTGAAGACAACTGTAGACAGCAGAGATAGTGTAATAAGAGAGTGGAATAGGGCAGAGGGCTAGACATGGGGTAAAAAAACATATATATGAAAGTAGAAATGGAATATTATGGATGAGAACATGCATTACTAAGCCACTATACAGTATATTCTAGATGGGAAATCACATTTAGAATGTTGTGATGATGCTCAGGGAATGAATGTAAATTAATAAAAAAAATTTCAGAAGGAAAAAAAAAAAGGCATTAGAAATACCTATTTGATGACTGCAGTTAAGCTATATAGCCCTAGTTAGGTGCTACGTTATAGTATGTTCATTCTATTCACTGAGGTTTATGCCTAAAGTCAGTCTTGTGTTCATGGATATGTACATATCAGCTGTGCTTGCTATTGAAAATATTTAGATTTATTAAGATATTTAGTGAAACAATAAAATGGGGGAGGCATAGAAAGCAACAATAGATACCAGACACAGTGTGGGAGGAGGGTGGGAGATGGCAGAGGGTGAGATAGGGAATCAAGAATGGGGGAAAAGGCAAAATATACAGAAAACAAAGGCTATTAACACACATTATACCTTCATTCTGCTTCCAGATGTATGTCCTCCCCTTTCTTCTAGAGGTAAATATGGAGAATGATGGACTTGCCTAAAATAAATGTAGTTTCAAGTTCTCATCAGATTTAAAAATACAGTAATGAAAAGCACAAAGGTGGGACCGGCAGGTGGCATGGTGGTTAAGGACACTGGATTCCCACATGGCCGATGAAGGTTTGAGTCCTGGACCTGGCAGCTTGCTTTCTCACTTTCCCTTTCTAATTCTCTCTCTCTCACTCCGTCTCTCTCTGGTCAAATTTAAATAAATAAATAAATAAAGTTAAATAAAATAATTCTTTAAAGGAAAAAAATAAAACACAAAAATCTTTCTCCTAAAGCTTCAAGGTCCATGTTTAATAGTTTTTAAACTTTCAGTAATCATAAGAAGCAAATTACTTTGGAGCACTCCATTTACAAAATGTTGTTTAATCCATGAAATGTGATACTACAGCATTACTGAGACACTGTGTAATCTTTTTAAAAGTGTACTTATTAAAATACACAAACATGATCCATGAATACAGAATTATATAATCACTAAGAGAAGTTCCTAGAGTTTTTATAATGGTCTCTTGGCTTTTTCTCTGCTGATATTGGCGCCAAAGAAATTAGGTTAAAACTATTGTTTCTCTTTGTGGCTGAAGAGATGTTTCCAGCTACAGAATGAATGGAGTTCATTCAGAGGCCTTGCAAATGGGCCCAGCAAGTATATTTAGGACAAAACCAACTTCTACTTTTTAACTGCCTAATCAGGTCCTCACATTTTAAAGGAGCTCTACATGTTGGATTTACTTAGATTTGTCTTTTCTTTCCTAACAATTTCTAGAAAAGACTATTAAGGATGTGAGACAGTCTTCCACTCAGTGAAGCAGCTAGAGTTAAAAAATAATAATGATAGCAGGTTAAATCATATGTGGCTTGAGCCTGGCAGGCACTGCAGTGGTTAAGGTGCTGGACTCCCACATGGCTGACCATGGTTCAAGTCCCAGACCTGATGATTTGCTTTCTCATAGTCCATTACTCTTTCTTTCTGATCAAATTTAAAATAACAATAATAATAACAAATAAAATAAATAATTCTAAAAACATTCGTGTGTCTTAAAATCTAAATTACAGAGGACATAGGGATTTTCGATAGACTGAACTTGACACAATGACATGAAATAATAACATCTCAGACAATAAAATAAAAGATAAAAAGAGCTTAGTGGAGATGGCAAGTTTCTGTAAGAAGTAACAAGGTGAAAAATTATGCATATGTTAGTAAACCTAATTTTTTGTTTAACTTGAATATATCAGAGCTTAATGTACTTTTTAAAACTGATTTAAAGGTAAAACATTACAACAGTTAGAGAAAAAGAGATATAACCCACTTCCTCCACACCCTCTTGATGCTCAGTATTGATACTTTGTGTGATCTTCTGCTTATGCAGTATCCTGTCTCATTATGACTGGACTATTAAGAATCAAATAACTGTCATCAACAATACAGTATCCAATTAAAGGTCCTATTCTTTTGGTTAAATGTACCCACGGTGTCAACCCTCCCCTGATTTACTTAGATTTGTCTTTTCTTTCCTAACAATTTCTAGAAAAGACTATTAAGGATGTGAGACAGTCTTCCACTCAGTGAAGCAGCTAGAGTTAAAAAATAATAATGATAGCAGGTTAAATCATATGTGGCTTGAGCCTGGCAGGCACTGCAGTGGTTAAGGTGCTGGACTCCCACATGGCTGACCATGGTTCAAGTCCCAGACCTGATGATTTGCTTTCTCATAGTCCATTACTCTTTCTTTCTGATCAAATTTAAAATAACAATAATAATAACAAATAAAATAAATAATTCTAAAAACATTCGTGTGTCTTAAAATCTAAATTACAGAGGACATAGGGATTTTCGATAGACTGAACTTGACACAATGACATGAAATAATAACATCTCAGACAATAAAATAAAAGATAAAAAGAGCTTAGTGGAGATGGCAAGTTTCTGTAAGAAGTAACAAGGTGAAAAATTATGCATATGTTAGTAAACCTAATTTTTTGTTTAACTTGAATATATCAGAGCTTAATGTACTTTTTAAAACTGATTTAAAGGTAAAACATTACAACAGTTAGAGAAAAAGAGATATAACCCACTTCCTCCACACCCTCTTGATGCTCAGTATTGATACTTTGTGTGATCTTCTGCTTATGCAGTATCCTGTCTCATTATGACTGGACTATTAAGAATCAAATAACTGTCATCAACAATACAGTATCCAATTAAAGGTCCTATTCTTTTGGTTAAATGTACCCACGGTGTCAACCCTCCCCTATTTTTGTTTTTCTTTCTTTCCTTCTTTCTTTTAACCACATAGTTAGTAAAGTAACAGAAATAAACTGTAATCTAATGCTATGGCTTTCAGTGAATGTCAAAACATCCTAATGTGAAAGAAAGGAATGTCAAATTATTTGTCCCTGAGTTCGATATTGAAAGGTTCACTAGTATTTTTTTCTACCTTAGCAAGGGAACTTATGTATTACTAGGTTGGCCCTATTCATTTCTGTACTCTTTGGTGTCTTTGACAATTTTGATTCCAATTATTCTACAGCTAAATAGTCAAAAACAAGAAGCAATTACTGCCTTTCTGTTTATAATTTGGAGGGATATTTTAGAACACGATTCTGTAGTTGCAAGGAAAATAATCAAATATTGGTAGGATCAAGAAAAGGGGGAGGAGAAACCACTAGGAAATGAAGTTAGGTGACGATATGGTGAACATTTTTCTAATTTGTCATCCAACATTCATTCTCTTCCATTTTTCCTTTGCAGAACCATACGTCCTGTACCTTCCATCCCTTATGCTTTGGATGGAGTCAAAACCATCTCTTACTCCAGGGCTGAGTATGTGACCTAGATTTGGACAATCAAAATACTGAAATCCCCCACCTCTTCCTCTGGACCTACTATTTTTCAGGGATGAAAACGTCCAAAAGTTGATCTAAACAAAGTAAAGCCAAGATTTCTGTAGGTATTTCTGGGGAGAGTTGCTTTTTTGTTTGTTTGTTTGGAGATGTACATGTAAACTTAAAGGCACCAGGGATAACCATTAGGAGACAGCTTCTTTTGAGAAAACAGCTTCTTTGATAATAAAGCAAATATCAAGAAAAATGGGTTGGGGAAATGCAGTAAGCAGGTTCTGAGAATCCTGTGTGGGACCTTAATATTACAATAATGAGAGTTAAGTTTAAAAAGAAAAAAAATTTAGCCAGTTTTTCTTATCCTCCTTTCCTTCCTTCCTTCTTTACTTCCTTCTTTCTCTTTTGTGCCTACAATTGAAATGCTCATTTACAGGCATAAAACAACAGAAAATAACACAACTTATTTTATGTTAGATAGTATATACAGCTTTCCTTTAACACACAAAACAATACCATGGGTGAGTATAATTATTCTCATTTTTAAATGGATCACCTGAGGAATTGCATAGTATGTCTCAAAGCTATGAGTCAACCTCAGGTCAGTCTGACTCCAAAGCAGGTATCCTCATTACACTTCCTGTTCCCAAGAGAACCAAGCCTTGAGGTCTCAACAATTCCTATATGCTTAAGATTCAGGGGCTATCCCTATACTAGAGACAAATTATTATGATAACACACCTGGGCAATGATATAAAAATAAATTATTTACTTTTGAAAATGTATTGACTAGGGACCAAACCATCATTGCCATTTAGAATATTGGAGAAATGACTGTGTAGAAAGGTCATTTATGAAAGGTATTTCTTTAGGGCAAATTGTATTTTCCACTTTTAGTCTAATGTCAGGGATATGTTCTAAGAAAAAAAAAATTCTATTCATTTATCTTGTAGCAGACATTTAGATAGACCTTTAGAACACATCAATTTCTAAGCCTGGCAATGGAGAAACATCTGGGCTGCCTAGAACAAAAGTTTGGTATAGAAGAACATCTTAACTTGATAGGTTCATCTTATTGTCTGAGTATCGACCTGGACTAGTTACATCCAGAGAGCTTTGGCAATGGGAAGTTTTCCCCAACATGTGAAAAATTATTTTATTTTCCAAACAAAGGCATTAGAGCCTGAGAGAGATTACTAGGACTGGCACTGGAGTTCAATTCCCTTCTCTAGCACATCTCAGCAGCAAGAGCTTGGGAGAGTTATTTAAACTCTCATAAGTGTTATGTCATTTTCCTCGTCTGTAAAATAGGGGCGATAATAGTAATATTATCAGTATTCCATTCTCCTTTAAGTTTCTCAGTTAAATGAACTACTGATTTACTATCTAGTTTGAATACATATAAGTTAGATATTTCATAGAATATCATCCACTTATTTCTCATGTCTCTCTTACATTCTTTCTCACACATACATGTAAATATGCTACACAGAAATTGACTCCAAAAATGAGTAAGTTGTAATGTATACCTAGAATTTTAATATGCATTAAGTAATATCTTACCAAGGCACAATCAATGATTATTATTATATATTGGGTTGTCAGAAAAGCCAGTCTGCATTTGGCATAGAAAAACATAGAAAAATGTGTCATGACTTTACTGACAACCCAATAGAATAAAGAAAGAAATATATCAAGATAGTTTTCATTATAAGTATATGTCAGAATACTTCATTCCCCAACCTTTCTATTAAATTTGGTTTAGTCATATAACGTAAGTTATATTAACAAAAAGTGAAGCCATGGGGCAAGCAGGTGTTGTAATGGTTATGTAGCTAGACTCCTATATAGTCAACTGGGGTTCGAGTCCCAGACTTGGTGACTAGAAAATCACACCAGGTGCGTGTGCATGCATGCCCAAGACTCTGGAAGGAGAATGGAGGAAAAGGGATTGTGGCATGGCTATCCTGCCCAGGGTGGAGGTGGGGGGGGTTGAGTTCTCACTTTTCCTCTCACTGACTCTCTCTCTCTCTCTCTCTCTCTCTCTCTCTCTCTCCAGTGAGCACACATGCCCAAATACAAAAACCTCTAAAAAAAGAAAAAAAAGCTGAAAGGGGTCAGCAGATGGCATGGGGGGTTAAGGGTGCTGGACTCCCACATCGCCAATCTCAGTTTGAATCCTGGACTTGGTGGCTTGCCTCCTCACTTTCCCTCTATTTCGCTCTGTCTTTCCTGGTCAAATTTAAATAAATAAATAAATAAATAAATAAAGTTAAAAAAATATTTTTTTTAAAAGTTGAAGCCAATTATCTTTTTTTTTTTTTTTTTTTTTTTTTTTTTTTTTTTTTTTGGTAGCGACCGTGCTCATCCGA